>NC_134832.1:112745990-112832944 GCF_004210375.1 Tachypleus tridentatus | reverse complement strand
CATCATACTCGAACAATGGAATCCAAAATGTCTACATCACCTGTTAAAGATATCTTATTCTGGCATTCATATACTCGTATTCAAAACTCACCAGATGGGAAATTGTAAGAAATCAACTCCAGAGCTGTCAGAAAACTTTTGAGGTCATTGAAAGTTCTTAAATTTGAAATGCTTTATTGGTAATCTTAGAAAAGATTAAAACAATTTTACAGCCTTTAAATACTAAAATGTCACGGATACTGTTTCTGGTTATGCAGATGTTTCTGAAACTTTCAACTTTATTTCTGTAGATGCTAAAATGCTTCTTTAGTATCCAGTAAAATCTAGCCTTACATAGAGATGTTGTTAAGTGTGTTTTTCAAGTGCTTCATTCCCAACCAAACTATAACATTTCGAAGAACACCTGCGAAGAGTCTAAAAATATTGTAGTAAAGTTGTTCCAAAAGTTCTTATTTTTCTAATATATACAGTGAAAAGAAATGTGACTGTTTTCTTAATGATCCATATTATAATTGTGTTGCTTGTAGCCTATGCATACAAATATTTAGTTAAGCATCGTAAATCCTTCAATGAGAACGAGAAAAACTCTCAATTCTCAACTGAGCAAAAAATGAATGAGTTAAAATCAAAAGAAAAATATCCGCATGTGATTTTGTTTGTTTGGTAAGTATAATTTTTTACAATACGTTATCTGTGCCTTGTCAACTATAAGTATCGAAACCTTCTTATTAACTTCATAGTAATTCATATTTACAGGTTACGCACTGATTGGCCACAAGGATATAAAGAGGAATAAATCAAGTGAAAAGGCGACAGTGTCTTGCTTAATACAGCCGGACATGGCCAGGTGGGTTAGGGCGTTCGACTCGTAATTTGAGGGTCGCGGGTTTGAATTCCTGTCACAACAAACATGCTCGACCTTTTACCCGTTTGCGTTATAAAGTGACGGTCAACCCCCCTATTCGTTGGTAAAAGAGTAGCCCAAGAGTTGGCGGTGGGTGGTGATGACTACTTGCTTTCCCTCTAGTCTTACACTGCTACATCAGGAATGTTTAGTGCAGATAGCCCTCGAGTAGCTATGCACGAAATTCAGAAACAAACAAAAACCAAATACTTATAACAGTACTGGTTCATCATTAATGCAATTGTATCCATGTTTATACGGAGAAATTTAGAAAATTAAACGTCATAATTGCTTCATTTTAACTGTAAGATAAATATTAACAGTGAAAATCGATGTTATGTAGAATATACTCGTTTATAACATCTTCGTCATATTCTGTCTCTTTGAAACAGTTTTCTATTTTCTGATACTCTGTCATATATTTCTTTAAATATTTTATCATAAATTTTAGGCCTTCCAAGCTGTTGTTTTTCTTTGAAGCCGCAGTGTATCTTAAGAAGTAACATTTTGATTACATTGCAATTAGATTTGTCTCTCAGTAGGAGAGCGGTAAGTCTAAGAAATTATACCGCTAAAATTCAAGGTTTGATTTCACGCGATGGATACATTAGATAGCACAATGAATCTTTTCTAAAATAAACAAATTCAGTTAGGTTAATAAAGTACCAACTCATAGAGAATAAGCTGATAACGTTGTTTTCCGATATGGCAATTGAGTTAAATAATTTGTTCTTGTGTACTTATGTTTCAACAAATTATTTTAAGCCTAACGTCTCTCAACTTATGTGTGTCATGGACGTTGATATTGGCTCACCGATTTATTAAACTTAAAGCTGTTTCCATCATAATATGAAATCTGGTATAAGAGAAGAATTCTAAAACACGCCACTGCGTTGCGCCTTTTACTTTTTTGTTAGAAATAAAGACGAAATGAGGAGTCTTTTGTGATTTCAGAATAGGCATATAAGATGTATAATCCATTTAGAGTTTAAAATTACATTTTGAATTATAACAGTTTATAAGATTTTCACTCCGCCTTATTATATACACATTTTCGTTTGTTGAAACAAGTGTCGTTTTTTTTATATTGAGTATAATGAAATATTGAAAGCCTACGTAACCTCAATACTGTATGGTAAAAGTTGTTTTTTAATTGAGGTTTTCCTATCTGATTCAGAAAAAAGTACTTATAATTTCAAGTTTACGCTTAAAGTAAATTGTAACACTTGCAAAAGAGCTTTATGAATATTCGTTTTACGATGTTTTAATTTTACGCTGTAATTTCACTTACACTCTAGGCTTGTTCTTTTTACCTAATAAATGTGTCTTGTATACCTGAAATTCTACCATAGGAAAACTTATAAAATTGATATCTAACATAAGCACCTCTCTAATTATCTAAAGTTTATTTATGTTTTGGATATTGTGCTGATATTCTAAATGTTAAGTTATCCTGCTATCAGTAGCAATTATCGAACTTTCTACACATAATACAAAAGCATTACAAAACTATTCTTACTTTCAAGAAATTTGAGGTAATGTTAATAGTATTTGACATCTACTTTTCACGCAAAATGTAATTTAAATTTGAGTAAAATCAATTCAATCAGGGTACCACCTTGGGCAGTATCTCATGTTATCTACTTATGTGTAGAAATGACGACTAAAATTACTTGAAACTGCAGCAAATCTAGATAGAGTAGATTATCTTTTCTTGAGACGTTCAACTGCATGAATTTAAGAATCGACTGTGTTCAAAAGAATGATATATTATTTAACATCGACAATTTTACAATGCACATTTATTTAGGAATTTTTGCCTCTTCAGGTTTAAATTTAACTTTGTACTACTGTAATTTAATATGTTGATAATTTAAATGCAATAACAAATATTATATGCATGTATATATAAACATGTTAGATATGGTGAACTGTAGAAATATAGCTATCTCATTTCACTCAATATAAACTAATAAAACTTTGTAACGAAATAAGGATAACTTATTAAGAATGTGTGAAACTTTTAAAACTTTCTAACGGTTTTGCCAGTCAAAATGTAATTTGGCTCTAGAACAAAAAGGAAAATGCATATAGATTCAATATTTTAGAATTCCACTAGCACAAATAGGAATACCTGTGATTTCACGACTTCTGACACGTTTAAAACATATAATTTAATTAATTAAAGCACTTTTTGAATACCTGCTGATTAATATTCCGTCTGGTGTTAGACTTTCGAAAAACAAAACAACTTTCAGTTATCTAAACACAATACCCTTAATTATAGGTAAAGTGTTGTGGCTTCATCAATTGTATTTAATTTATATGTATGCATATCGAGATTTTATTTCTATATTTATCATGAAACAGCTGTTCGAATATAATAGTAAAAATGAACCTACTTTATCCATTCAAGCACACGTTCGACCTCAAACAGAAAAAAGGGGAAAAAGTAAACTGAAAATGTGTTGTAAATTAGAAGTTTGTACTTACTAATGGAATATTGGTATTAAAAGACCAATTACAACATGTTTTGAAAGGTTATCATGTCTAGCATGTCAACGATTTTTCTTTTGATCCTCATATGTACAGTTAAAAAAGTTCGATATGAAGCTGGCGTCATTTTTCATAGACATCGTACACTCTATAATGTGTTTAGAGGTATTGCTGTCACAAGTCTGTAAGTATATATCTTTGTGTTGGAGGATATAAAGGAAAAGAGAACAATAATGGTACCAAATATGTCATAAGAAAGTATATAGTGTTACGACATACCGATGCATCATTTTAAAAATACAATAAGATTTAAGTCCTTCAATGACCTAAAAAGATGAAAAGGGCTTTTATTCAAAACTACATGAATGTGATTTCAGTAAGTTCTGGATTTTTCTCTCGTGTGTTATAAAAATGTACAGGTACAGAGAGAAAGTTAAGTTAGTGAAACTGAAGTTGAGTGTATGGTTATTAGTTTCGCCATAACAGATGATTTATAAAAATACAATTTCACAGTTTTTGTTGTAACAGTATAAATAAAAACCAAAGGATTATTCTTGTTAAATTGTGTTACATAGTAATCGAGCAGCCTGTGTGAACTTTGACGAAAAGGAGGCAATTATGTGAAGCTCTGGATACAATTGTGGTAGCAACAGTTCAGGTAGTGATCTTAAAATTATTTACACAGGTTGAGTTGTAACAACGGATATACAATAGGAATAATTCGTATTGCCACATGTGTTCTAACGTAACTGCGCCAGCCTATATGGATTTTGACGGGAAAGAGAACCGTTTAAATTTAATGTAACTAATTGAATTGTGATAAAAGAGAAGAAAAGAAATAATTCGTTTTCTCATATGGGTTCTAAAGTAATCGAACCAACCATTTTGTCTTTTGAAGAACTAAAGAGAATTATTTAAAACTCTAGATTTATCAGTAGTAAGTTATAATGCAAGAAAACTTGGTACATAGATTTCACATGTTTTGAAATTATATATTATTTTAAAAGAAGTGGATTGTGCGCTGTCTGTTTATTGTCTAAATGTATCGCCAACAAGTTAGAGATAACAAAGAATACAGCAGCTATACAAAATCTGACAAAAATGAAATATTAAATATGCGTGTTGTTGTTGTTTCTGTACATTTATAATGAAAAAACATTTGGCAAAGCAAGTGGTATTTATCTGTAAAAGTGAAAGTTAAGTACACAAGCTTTCATAGGGTGTCCTAACTATTTCACATAATGTACATCGTATTTTATACCTGACAAAACTTTTGTAATAATTTCAAATGTTATCTCTCTGGTAGGCATGATACAATGTTATATGATAATTAAGTGTTGCACTTCAAAAATAACTTACTGTTCCATAATAAATTTGTCACGTCTTTATTTGAACAACATCAGAAGCAATATCTTGAAAACCTTCAATAATAAGTTCTACGTGCCTTGATCAGTGAGCTATACCGACGACTTGAAGTCTGTAAAAACTCAAAATGGAAAAATTTGTTTTAACACTATGTTTACTGAAATAACAACTAACTTGCAGTATTCAAAAGAAGAAGAGTTATTTTAATAAATAAATAGGTAACAGAACTATTCAAACAAATAACATGACAAAGTTAAATCATCAAAAGCACATCAAGTAACTATAAAATATTTCATCCAAATAATAGAACCGAAATAGACGGTTAAGTCCAAATAATTTTGAAAATATATTTCAGGTACGTTAACCCAACAAAACTCCATAACTAATTGGATATAGCGAAAACATATAAGTATTTGTGAGACAGAAAGAACCTACCTAGACGATTACGAGTAAATAAATTCTGAAATAGCTTTCAGCAATGATTAGCATTTATGACTCTCCCAACATTTTTCTAGTTTAAGATGTCTCTTTCCCGGGCTTCGTAATTAAGCTACAACTTTACGGTTCTTCTCCGAGTTATCTTCAAAGTACAAACATCTGTTTTATACCGTCATCATTTGACAAATAGAAGAACTAATTTCAGCATAAAATATTAAAATCCATAAAAGAAGGACATTTTTATAATGCACAGTTAAAATCTTCATTTGAGCCAATAAACGATTGCAAAAGCCACTTTATATATTTCAATATTGTTTCATCTCATCTTCAGGAGTGTGTAAAAGAAACAGTTAGTGTGTGTTCTTAAGGCCGTTTCCGTAGAGCTGCCTATGTGTATGAAGGAATGAAGAAGATGATATATATCATGTATGTTTCTGGATAAAGTTGAAGAAAAGAAAGAAGCTTATTATTATATATGGTTGTTACTGTTATTAACAATAACAAAAATATTTCTTGTTTTATCTGCTTATATTTAGTGAAATCTGTTTAGGCGTCTCGACGAGAAATCATTTATAAAATGCACTTACGTTCAAATAGGCCCAGAATAGTTAAAGACTCATATCAGTGTACAATCCGGAAAGTATTATATACAAAATAGAATCACAAGCATTTATTATGTGTGTTTTTTGTTCACCATGTTCAGATTGGTAACATTCTGTTTCGATTTCCTAAAATCTAACAATTCTTTAAACGCACAGTTGTCAACTGAAAAACATAAGGTATAAGTTGTTAACAATTTGAATAATATTATTAAAATGTTTCAATTCATTTATTCAAAATCATCTTGTCTTTATTCAATCGTAAAATTTTATGATTTTTAAATGCGAATAGGTTACGAAGAAATAACAATAAAAGATACAATATTCGTGATAAAGTACAATGCTAGACCCCAATCGTTTCCTCCATTATAGAGTTGGAATCAAAGTTTTGTAATAAATAACATTTCATATGTGTCTCTGGAGTGCCTTACTCAGACTATACTTTGTTCAATACGAGAACAACGCATCAACTAGGATAGACGTCATAATAGGCAAACATCTATCAATAATACTATCTTTTAAGCATTATGAAAGCGTAATGTTTTGGTGAGAAATAAAGAAAGTACAAAGAAGAGATACCGTAGCCCAATATTTGTGATACCAGTCGAAACTCAAAAAATATATGAGAGTTTTTCTGCCTGCCGCTTGAATTTTCCTTTTCTTTATCAATTTAATGCACGATGTTTTAGCTGATTGTTCATCTGGGGCTTCATTATTCAAATTAAAAGTATTTTTAATTCTTAACAGAAACTTGTTGTCTGCACTATCAATGTCTTCAAGCATTTTCTAGAGAATACAACATTATAGTTATTGTGTTTCTATTATTGACAAGTACGTTCGTTAATCATTTTAAACCACTTACTTAAAAACATTATATAGATGAATATGCGCTTTGAGAGAATAATAAGTCTCGCTATTCGGCAAAACAAAATTTACCCTAAAATGGCCGGTGGGTATTGTTAACCAGTTGCCTTCCCGTTAGTCTATCAGCTAAAAAATAAGGGTGATATAGAGAATATAACCTGTAAATATTTCACACTTACCAAACAAGTAACTTAATTTTACATATAACCCCTGGCTATATCAAGCAACTAGAAACAAGTTGAAAGAATGTTCTGGTAGCCATAGAGACAGGTTTGATGGGCTTTGTTTGTTTGTTTTGTAATATCGCGCAAATCTACACGAGGAAGATTTGCGCCAGTTGTCCCTAATTTAACAGTGTAAGACTAAACGGAAGGCAGCTAGTCATTATCACCAAACGTCAAATCTTGAGCTACTATTCTACCAGCGAATAATTGGATTGCCAATCACCTTATAATACCTCTACGGCTAAAATTGCGAGCATGTTTGGTGTGATAGGGATTCGAACCTTAACCCTCAGGTTACGAGTCAAGTGCCTTATCCACCTGGCTATGCTGGGTCGTTGACAAGCTTGACACGTACATATTTGAATATCATATTTTCAACTGAACAGCTTGTTTGTATGGAAGTTTTTTTTTTAGCTTTATGAATAAGGAAGTGGATATATCAATATTGTTTTCGTTATTTGGTAATTTCAAACAGAAGAGAAGTTTGTCGAATTAGCTAAACAATTAAGTTAGAACCATCCAAACTTCAAACAGACTGACACAAAACGTGAAAGAGCAAACATTCGGTAGCTTCTTCTGAATTTGCAGCTAATTTTAAGGTGAGAGTGGAATTAAATGTTAAGGTTAAAACACCCATGCAGCCAAAACTGTGGGACGTGTTTAGCGACATATAACAGCACAAATATACAATAATTACGCGTTTACAAGAAATGAAGGAAAATAAGAATGCGTGAAATTTTTAAAACGTATCTTGACATTTAGGGCAAATAAGAGATTAAATTGTTTCAATATTTTACAAACCGATTGTCATAACTCATAACTGCGAGATTTTTTTAACAGCGAAAAGAAGAAAGTCAGAATTGCGACATGCTAAATGTTTCAATGACTTTAACTGCTTTAAGCATATACAGCCTTGTGCAAATTAATTGAAACAAATGATCACTATACAATATTTTCAGCATGGCGGCCGGTGTAGGCTCGCTGGACCCGCTTATTTCCTTTAATAGTCATTTTTCACACAGACGGCGTCATTAGCTGTATTTTGTAGTACGTTCGATCTATTTTTGGGATATATGACGAAATTTTGAGGAATATTACGTCATTCGAAATTGCGTTAGAAGGGCAAGGAGACCAGTCAAAAAACAACTTCTTACCAATTCAATAAAAAAGAAATGGTATCAATGTGGTCTGAAATACAAGAACTGGACGCAAGAACAATGGAGGAAGGTGTTATTCAGAGATGAGACATTTCTTCGTACAGGGTCAAAGAAGTCTGCATGTTCGCAGATCTCCAGGTGAAGAAACTTCGAGAATCTCACATCAATCAGTTCGTAAAACATCCCTTGAAGAAGATGTTTTGAGGCTTTTTCAGCTACTATGGGGTCGGAGCTTACATATCGTAGAACGTATTATGTTTGACCAATGTCAAATTGGAACCAATTCTTTTTTTTATAATCTTTACCTAGCGTTTCTGTTATGATTTAATGTCGAATATCAGTTGCGTTCACATTAAAACAAAATTAACATTCGGTTTCAAGCAAGTGAATTTTTCCTGACAAAGAAAGATACAAACTTGTTTTACACGAACTATTTCTTTAATTTATATCTAGCTCACGAGTTCTAATCAATAGTCATTTAAGATCAAATACATAATTTCTAATTGTTAACACAGTTTTTAATCATTTTAAATTGCCTACCTGTTGAGAATAAAACCAGGTAGGAATTACATTTATCAACATCTCTTAATTTGTAAAGTAACGTTTTATATCCATTGTGGTTACTTTATTAACATTACGTGTTAAATTATGCTCGTGAAATTCTACTAATTTAGACTGGAGGATCCTTTATAGTACATTTGATAATAAATAGAAGTTTTAAAATAACGTTCTACATCACATTTGAAACTTAGTTTCAAATATATTTAAAATCATTGAGTATTTTCAAAATCTTCTGTCATAAAGATATAATAATCGTACTCTGGATTTCAGGAACTTAAAGATACAAAATTGTTTGTATCAAAATGTTTATTTTTTCTTTACTGGAGTCAAAGGTTCGAAAATAATTTCTCTTTACGACACGATAGTGAGTTTGTTCGTGTATGTGTGTGGGTAATTAAATCTTTTTGAGTATACCAAATACCGAAGTCTAAAGGTAGATAAATGTTTCACGTTCGTCTCACTTGTATAAGTCAATATTAAAATACTCAACTTTTTGATACCTCAGTCAAAACGCTTAAAGATTACTAAACAAATTAGTATGTCACACGTCAGAGTTGTGAATTATTAAACCTCAAGTCTGTATATCAGTTGTTACGAATTTGAAAAATATTTTACCTCTATTTAGCATACTATTAAAGCAATTTATTTCAGTATATGCAAGTGTGTGTGTATCGATTTACAGAAATTTACCTCCGACAAGTCACTTTCAGTTTTCATATTTGTCATCCCGTTTTTGTTATTATGAATTTACATACCATAGTTTCATCTGACTAAACCGTTGACAAAAATTATTCTGAAACATTTCTTACGTATTTGCAAAAGTATTTTTATGTACAAGTATCTGAGTCTTATACATTTCAAACTAGCTGTTTAATATGCCCACAGATTAATTTTTCAAATTGTAATAGTTTAACTTCATCTGAATATTAGTGTTTGACCATTTATAACATTAGAACTACTGAGTTGTTTTTTAAATAACGCTTAGTTATTGTTTCAGCTATTATTTAGTTTAAGATAAAATAATTGCATTCACATTAAAACAAAATTAACATCTAGTCTCACGCAAGGGATAACTTTCTGTTCAGCGAAAAATACACTTTTTTTTTGCTTTCCTTACAAATACTGTAACAACAGCTAACGGGTTTACACGATACAAGCAGTGGCCTTAGATCTCGTGTATACTTTTCATTATTGGTAAGCATATAATGTTTTACATTGCTGATGATTTTGAATTATCACAAAAATATTATGCTGTTTGTAGTCAATTGTCGTAATCTACTAGTGTTTACGTTTGAACAAACGTAAAATTGATTATTCTCTTCACTGAATTAATCTTCTTAAAATTGATATGCTTATTGTAAAAACATAATGTAAACAATAGCTTTACAGAGAAATTTGACATATAAGAAGGTAATAAGACCCTATTTAATAAAAATGGTAGTTCATAATAAAAGATTACATATCTGTCTATGTGAAAATATTTAGAAGAAAAAGGTATGGTAAGTATTACTGAGGAAAACCTGTTTTCTTTAAAAGTACTTCTTTATATTACCCATGTAACTCTTTGTCTCCTTGAACCTGTTTCATAATAATATATCATCTAGACATATCTGCGATTTTGTTGTAACATTCGAATACACAATGTTATTTTTATCTAACAACAAAAACATACTTTTATACCAAGTTATGTATAGTTCTTGGAAGCACTGAATGCAAGCAACGCACTTCAATATTTTACTAAACATGTTCTACTACTTTTCGGTACATAACATCAATACTGGGTAGAGTTGTTTGTATACAGGGGTTTCCCACTTGCTTTAGAACAAGTAATTCTACCTTCATTGGGCTATCTCTAAACGGGATATTAACAATTATTGAAACCCTTATAAATGTTAGCATTTTATTTCGATGTCCTTCTTTCGTATTATAATTTCTCTCATAATCCACATTTCCTTTCTTAAGAGATTCACGTGTAATATTAAAACATCAACTTTACGTACTTACAATCATTATAAGTTTGTTTACATTTTGAATATTGTTTGAACATATTTTGGGTGCTAAGTTTCTTACCAGACTTATATCATAGTACCAATTAAAACGCATTCTTACCAATAGTATAGGATACTTAATACAAGAACATAAACATACTTATACCGAATGATTGTGAGGTAATTAAAACAAACAAACAGTTTAATTTGTAAACAAAATATTTATCAAACAGAAACAAAAAAATATTTATATAACTTACTATTCGCGTTTACAACGTCTAGCTGAACATATCTCACAATTTCAAGATTAATGAAATGAGTGAAACTCCTGCTTGGAGTTAAAATACAGTTTTCAGAAAAAAATATTACATTCTTGATCACACTTTGTGTAAACCAAAGTATCACAAATAATAAATATTTAAAAATCAGTTGGAACATATGAAATCTCATGTCAGGCTGAGTATAATAAAAATATTTTCAGATGTTGGTGCGATTTTAAATATTTAGATCGTTAATTAAGTTAGTTTGCAAATGGCTATCTATGGGCTATCTATAGCCGTGGGGGCGTTATAATGTGACGGTCAATCCCACTATTCATTGGTAAGAAGAGTAGCCCAAGAGTTGGCGGTGGGTGGTGATGACTAGCTGCCTTCCCTCTAGTCTTACACTACTAAATTAGGGACGGCTAGCGCAGATAGCCCTCGAGTAGCTTTGTGCGAAATTCAAAAAAACAAACAAATCAAACTGATGGTGATTATAAACGGCCAGCTCTTATCGTGTAACGAAAAATAACTTTTCAGTGAAGAGAGTGAGGGAAGCTGAGGTTAGTGTACGTATATTAAAGAACCTTTCGGCGTGTTTTTTGCACAACTTATTATCCAAATATGATTTTATTAGTAGTCCAACATACTATACATGGACGATCACTCCCACTTTTTCCCTATGTGTGTGTGTGTGTGTGTGTGTGTCAGTTATCGTTTTGGTATAATGTAAAACCACTCCAAACAAATATAGATTATCAGAAAAACGATAAAGTTAAAACAAAGCAGAGTAAATATTTTAAAAAAGCAAACATTATAGGAGTTAACAACAAGTTTATCCCTTAACAATTACTTACTGTGAATGAAATGGGGAAAATCCAGCAAACAAGCAACTCTTCTTAGTACTGATGTTATGTAATAAGTAGCAGAACTTGTTGAATAAAATATGCGAAAAGTTGTTTGCATTTTAAACTTTCAGGAACTGCTCCTAACATAGTATAATAATATATGTTTGGTGTTAAATAAACATCACTTGGTCACGTTCATGAAACTGCAAAGTGATATATATATATATATATATATATATATATATTATTAATCAAATCTAATACGACCCACAATGGCACAGCAATATGTCTGCGGACTAACACTGGTAGAAACCGGGTTTCGAAATCCGTGGTAGCAGAGCACAGATAACTCATTGTGTAGCTTTGTGATTAACTCCAGACAAACAAAAAAGTCAAATACATTAGTAGTATATATTTGTGTGTGTTTTCATTTCGCAAAGCCACATCGGCCTATCTAAAGATTCCACCGAGAGGAATCCAACCCCTGATTTTAGCATTGTACTAGCGGGGGATATTATATATGTAAAAGTTTTTTATTTATTTTTCGTGCAAAGCCACATGCTTGCCATCCCGAATTTAGCACTGAAGTACAAAAGGGAAATGTAACTAATCATCACTACTCACCGCCAACCCTTAGGCTACTGTTTTGCTAATGAGCAGTGAAATTGGAAGGCTGTACGGGCGAACATGTTTTGGTGAGACGGGATACTAAGATTGTGAATCGAACGCCCGAATTTCTTCTCACTACAATTCAATCCGAGCATACTTTCAATTATTATTTTTTAATTCATTAACAAATAATTAACAAACTTGATATAGTTCAACCAGTTTACGGGTTTCATTGTATTGAAAGAACTCAAGAGGATTAAACATTCATTATACTTATCAAATGATAAAAATAAAATCCCTATACTTTTGTTTTGAGTTTGAGATTCCAAAAGAGCTGGGGCCCGGCATGGTCAAGCGTGTTAAGGCGTGCGACTCGTAATCTGATGGTTGCGGGTTCGCATCCCTGTCGCGCCAAACATGCTCGTTCTTTCAGCCGTGGGGGCGTTATAATGTGACGGACAATCCCACTATTTGTTGGTAAAAGACTAGCCCAAGAGGTGGCGGTGGGTGGTGATGACTAGCTGCCTTCCCTCTAGTCTTACATTACTAAATTAGGGACGGCTAGCACTGATAGCTCTCGAGCAGCTTAGTGCGAAATTCAAAAAACAAACAATCAAACACACCAAAAGAGCTCAATCTTTAGATTCTATAACATTATAAAACGAAACATGTGTCCAAAACGTTCCTAACAGATAATTGGATAAAATCTTTAGTAACTTCTATAGATAACTGAGCATCAGATTTCGGTATTGATGTTATTTATTTTGGCTGCTAACAAAACAATAAAATTCGTGATGACGAGAAACCACCAATTAAACAAACTTCTACTGAAAATGATAGAAAAAAAGGACACAATTATGAAAATCTTTATTCTCACCTACGAAAGACCGACCACCACAACTATACGGCACCCCTAAACACCACAATTTCTTTTAGGAAGTGTGATTTACAAATACGCATAACACAATATTTTTGTAGTTCATGTATTTCCCTGGTGAATGTTCACCTGATTTGTATCATCACTTTACGTACAAACAAAACGAATGGATATGTTTTTCTGAATAACTGAGAACCCAGATTGTTTGTTTTATGTTACGTTAAAATCTACATGATCTATGTATTTCCTGACGACCTCGTTATTTAAAGCCTACCTTAAACTAAAATCATCATTCTTTAACAAAACACAATGTGTGACAACTTAGAAATGTCGCATTACATATCTTGAACATTCATGTTGTATAATATATGTATGTATATTATAGGCAAATTAAAGGTCTTAGTTACGATTTAGTGTTTGAAATGTTCACTGAGGAGTGTTAAACACTTTCAAATTGTAGGTGAAGGTGTCATTAGTTTCCATGAAATTTGGTGAAATAAAGGACTATTTCTATCCTTCCTTATTCGAGTATCTAAACATGCTTTTCAGAGTTATAAGCCCTTAATCATACAATGCTGACTATTTATTTTAGTGTTTTTTTTTTAAGCCGAATATTTTGTAAGAAGTTTTATATCGTTTTAAGTGAAATACAACAACTTCGTCATATACAATAAATAGAACAATCTATCCTTACTAACACACATATATATATTATATAGAATATTTAGGCTGAGTAAAATGTCAGAAATAAAAAAAGTGTTATCATACTGTTAAATTTCACACATTTCCTAGTGATTATTATAAAACTTTTTATTTTAACAAACCGTTGCTATTCCGAAATGTAAAATGCTCTTCCTTGTGGAATAGGTTTTCGTCATTGATGTCCTGAAATTTGAAAACCAGTTACTCTGTATCCTTGTTTTATTCAGTCAAGTCAAGGTGAAGAGTACAATACTAATATGTTTAAATTCTAGTTGACTGGTTGTTGTGAAATACCCCTAAACATTTTCATAGAACTAACACAGTAGATTCTGGACAAACCAACAAATTTTACTAGAAAGATCAGTGCTACAGCCGTAAACTAATTCTTAGTTTCCAAAGACATTATCCGTTAAACTTTCAAAATACATTCTTATTTCTTGAGCCACTATGAACAGCGATATATTTGCGTACTTACGAATCTAGAATCCGGGTTTAGATACCTGTAGTGGACAGAGTATTAACATTCCTTTGCGTAACTTTGTACTTTCGTATTTTGACAGAAATGTGATAGTAACAAGTGGTGAATTATCACTGCCGTTTGACTTAAGAGTATAGGTCACTAAACAGTTTTAAAATTTTATATAAACATCTCCTGAAAAGTTTATTTTCTGGTTGATACTCACTTTAGCTAATATAAGTTAATAGCAAGATAAACTACATCTTGGTATCAACAATATGTTGGAAAGTGATATTTCTAATCCGCAGCATAGCAACACATAAAACGTCTCTGTGTTGTTGTTGTCTTTTTCAATTACAAACGTTTAGCTCATAGATTCCTCATCTCTCGATCAATTTCAGATCTATTTACAGTTTTGTTTGCAGGAAGTCAAGCACTTTCTATTAATTTATTTGATCACGGTCAAGATTTTAGAAACTAACTTACTCTAATTCTGACTAAAATAATCTCAAATCTCGCGGCTATTATAAAATCTCTCTTGCTTCTTATAAATATTGATTTTAAATTTTTTGTTGTAAAAGTTTAATCTTTTGGTAGTAATTTCTTTTGAAAATCTGGATACATTTTCCAACATTGTATTTCATTACAGATTTTAAAATTCCGTATTATACAGTGATAACTATCTCATTTCTTTTTCATTATCTTAAAAACATCAAATTTATAATTTCCGAAGGATTTGAGGACATCTGACAAAAATAATATTTTTTGGAGATCAGATGTTAGGGTAATTTGGGCTTTCCGTTTCTTTTTTAATTTGCTCACTCACTTACACATAGCTATCATTTAATAGATTCGAAAGATCTAATAAGAAGCTCTCTTATTTTTTGCTTGCTGTTTACCACACATTAATTAACTGTTTGATAGAGAATGAACTGAAGGAATCAAAGACAGAAGAAAACTTCAAATATGTTAGAGTGAAAAAAACATAACAATCCAAAATAAATAGAGAATTATGACAAATTTCGGACAGAGAACGGACTTTGCTTTCTACATTGAAGATATAGATGGTAAGTGTGCACTTTTGGTTTTGAAAGATTACTTTTTCTAAAAAAAAAATTATGTTGCTACAAAATTCAAAATTGTTTCAAACCACCACTGATTTACATTAATTATCTTCGCATTATAGTAGCCATTTGTGCCTAAGTTCAGCCTCTGTTTGTTAATTATGTAACACGGTTAATTAGTTGGCAATTGTATTCACTCACACACACACTTAAATCACTGATGAATGCAACAACACACCATCCGCTACACAAATGCCGGTCAGCTTTAGTGTTATAGTGTAATTTATTCCTATGTATTTACGGTGAATCTACACGACAAGCTCTTATCGTGTTTCTAAGAACAACTTTTAGTGAAGATAGTGAGGGAAGCTCACGTTAGGTTTATATAGATTGAAGTACCTTTCGGCATTTTTTTTTGCACAACTTATTATCCACATATAACTTTATTAGTAGTCCAACGTACTTTACGTGGAAGATCACTCCCACTTTTCCCATGTATGTACAGTATTCCCTCGCTATTCGCGGGGGTTACGTTCTTTACACCCCGCGAATAGCGAAAAACCGCGAATATTGGATGCAGTTTTAAAACTTCCATGTATGAGATTATATACGGTACTAAATGTCTTCCCAGACACTTTCTAAAGACACTCTTACTCATTAATACAGTAATAATGTAGTAATATTGCATGCAGTCATGTATTTCACTAATGTAGTAATGATAATGTAAAGAAATTTTAATTTTGTACTGCAACAATATTTTAATCAAAAAGAAACGTACATAGTACAGTTACCCATACTCTATTACTGTACCGTAAAGTCATTTTCTATGCGTACAACACATGTATTAGAATTGACAGAAAGTGGAACAAATTTAAAGGCAAACTTAGACAGATAAATACAGTACGCACAGTTCAGGTAATAATAATACAGTACAGTACAATTCAGTAATAATTGTTCGATAAAGACGTCAATCGATAAAACTGCTTGAGAGAGTAAATACAGACATACCCTCGAAAAGCGCTTTTAGTCTCTATGGCCTACAAAAACCCGGTTTACCGAGCATTCGTTTTTATGACGTTATGACGCTAGCTTGGTATACTGGCATACGATGCGATAGGGTTAAGAGCCTAACACGCGAATATGCGGGGCCGCGAATGGGGAACCGCGAATAGGTGAGGGTATACTGTATATCCGTTTTAGGATCGGTTATAGTTTTAGTATAATGTAAAAGTTCTCTGTAAATGAGGCCTGGCATGGCCAAGCGCGTAAGGCGTGCGACTCGTAATCCGAAGGTCGCGGGTTCGCGCCCGAGTCGCGCTAAACATGCTCGCCCTCCCAGCCGTGGGGGTGTATAATGTGACGGTCAATCCCACTATTCGTTGGTAAAAGAGTAGCCCAAGAGTTGGCGGTGGGTGGTGATGACTAGCTGCCTTCCCTCTAGTCTTACACTGCTAAATTAGGGACGGCTAGCACAGATAGCCCTCGAGTAGCTTTGTGCGAAATTTCCAAACAAACAAACAAAAGCTTGATATAGCCCGGGGTTATATGTAAAAATACGTTACTTGTTGGGTAAGTGTGAAATATTTACAGGCTATATTCTCTTTATTCTCTATATCACCCTTATTTTTTAGCTGATAGACTAGCGGGAAGGCAACTGGTTAACAATACCCACCGGCCATTTTAGGGTAATTTTTGCTTTGCCGAATAGCGAGACTTCTTATTCTCTCAGAGCGCATATTCATCTACATAATGTTTTTAAGTAAGTGGTTTAAAATGAGAAACGAACGTACTTGTGAATAATAGAAACACAATAACTATAATGTTGTATCCTCCAGAAAATGCTTGAAGACATTGATAGTGCAGAGAACAAATTGCTGTTAAGAATTAAAAATACTTTTAATTTGAATAATGAAGCGCCAGATAAACAATCAGCTAAAACATCGTGCATTAAATTGATAAAGAAAAGGAAAATTCAAGCGGTAGGCAGAAAAACTCTCATATGTTTGTGAGTTTCGACTGGTATCATAAATATTGGGCTACGGTACCTCTTCTTTGTCACCTTTCAATATTTCTCACCAAAACATTACGCTTTCATAATGCTTAAAAAATAGTATTATTGATAGATGTTTGCCTATTATACGTCTATCCTTGTTGATGCGTTGTTCTCGTATTTAACAAAATATAGTTTGAGTAAGGCACTCCAGAGACACATGTGAAGTGTTATTTATTACAAAACTTTGAGTCCAACTTTATAATTGATTAAACGATTGGGGTCTAGCATTGTACTTTATCATGAATATTGTATCTTTTATTGTTATTTCTTCGTAACCTATTCGCATTTAAAAATCATAAAATTTTACGATTTTGGACCTATCTAAAAATAAGGACATTTTATGAATAATTTCTTTTCGAGACGCCTAAACAGGTTTCACTAAATATTAGCACATAAAACAAGAAATATTTTTGTTATTGTTAATAACAGTAACAACCATATATAATAATAAGCTTCTTTCTTTTCTTCAACTTTATCAAGAAACATACATGATATATATCATCCTCTTCATTCCATCATTTTCAAATGATGACGGTATAAAACAAGTGTTTGTACTTTGAAGATAACTCGGAACCATTCGAAGAACCGCCAAGTTGTAGCTTAATTACGAAGCGCCAGGAGAGAGACATCTTAAACTGGAAAAATGTTGGGAGAGACATAAATGCTAACCATTGCTGAAAGCTATTTCAGAATTTTTTTACTCGTAACGTCAAGTTCGGTTCTTTCTGTCTCGCAATATTTCTATGTTTTCGCTATATGTAATTAGTTATAGAGTTTTGTTGGGTTAACGTACCTGAAATATATTTTCAAAATTATTTGGATTTAACTCTCTATTTCGGTTCTATTATTTGCATGAAATATTTTGTAGTTACTTGGTGTGCTTTTTATGATTTAACTTTGTGATGTTATTTGTTTGAATAGTTTTGTTACCTATTCATTTATTAAATATAAACTCTTCTTCTTTTAAATACTACAAGTTAGTTTTTTATTTCAATAAACAAACTTTTCCGCATACAGTTTTTACAGACTTCAAGTCATCGGTCTGGCTCACTGATCAAGGCACGTAGAACTTATTATTGAAGGTTTTCAAGATATTGCTTCTGATGTTGTTCAAATATAAACATGACAAATTTATTATGGAACAGAAAGTTATTTTTGAAATACAACACTTAATTATCATATAACTTTGTATCATGCTTACCAGAGAGATAACATTTGAAATTATTACAAGCGTTTTGTTAGGTGTAAAATACGATATACATCATGTGAAATAGTTAGGACACCCTATGAAAGCCTGTGTATTTTTGTAACATATGTGGATATATAGATATTTAATCTCAATTTTAACAAAACTGAGAGATTATAAGAATATAACTAAACAATTAAAACTGAAGAAAAGACTTTTCAAGATCTTCTGGAAATGTAATTTTACAAAAATGCATATTCTAACTGAGAAAAAGTTAGGGCACCCTACCGTTTTTTAGCTTGTGTTACCCCCTTTGGCTGAAATAACTGCAGTGAGACGCTTCTTGTAGCCATCTACCAGTCTCTGACATCGGTCTGAACAAAGTTTGCCCCACTCTTGAATGCAGAATTCTTTCAGCTGTGAGATGTTTGAGGGGTTTCTTGCATGTACAGCCCGTTTCAAGTCATCCCACAGCATCTCAATGGGATTAAGATCTGGGCTTTTACTCGGCCCTCCTAGGACTCTGCATTTCTTAGTTTTTAGCTAGTCCTTGGTGGATTTACTGGTATGTTTTGGGTCATTGTCGTGTTGCAGGGTCCAATTCCGCTTCAGCTTTAATTTTCGTACAGATGGTCTCACATGATCCTCAAGCACCCTCTGATACACAGTAGAATTCATGGTAGATTTTATGATTGTGAGCTGTCCAGGTCCTGCTGCAGCAAAGCAGCCCCAAACCATGACACTTCCACCTCCATGCTTCACAGTTGGTATGAGGTTCTTTTTCTGGAATGCTGTATTTGGTTTACGCAAAACATGTCTTCTGTTCTGGTGTCCAAGTAATTCAATTTTGGACTCATCTGTCCAAAGAACATTATTCTAGAAGTCCTCGTCTTTGTCTACATTCTCTCTGGCAAACTTTAGTCTGGCCTTGATGTTTCTCTTAGAGAGCAAAGGTTCCCTCCTTTCACACCTCCCATGCAAGTTAAAGTTTGTGCAGTCTCTTTCTGATTGTACAGGCATGCACTTTCCTATCAACAGTAGCCAGACCCTGCTGTAGGTCCCGTGATGACATGTTAGGGTGTTTGGAGACCTCTTTTAGCATCTTGCGGTCTGCTCTCGGGGTGAACTTGCTTGGACGACCAGACCTGGGCATGTTGGCAGTTGTTTTGAAAGCTCTCTACTTGTTGACTATTTTCCGGACAGTGGAATGGCTGATTTCAAAATCTTTTGGGATATTTTTAAATCACTTACCAGACTCATAAGCTGCTACAATTTTCTTTCTGAAGGCCTCGGACAGCTTTTTTGCTGTCACCATGGTGCTCACTCTCACTTCAACATTCAGGACCACACCAAACTAAATATTTGAGGTTTAAATAGGGCAAGCCTCATTCAAAATGCTGAGTAACGATCTTCTAATCATGTGCATCTGGTGTGATACACCTGTGTGTGATTTGAGCCATTTTAAGTGGGAATAAATGTGGGGGTGTCCAAACTTTTTCTTCAGTTAGAATATGCATTTTTGTAGAATTGCATTTACAGAAGATCTTGAAAAGCTTTTTTTCAGTTTTAATTGTTTAATTATATTTCTATAATATCTCCGTATTGTTAAAATTAGATTAAATATCTATATATCCAAAAATGTTACAAAAATACACAGGCTATCATAGGGTGCCCTAACTTTTTCACATTACTGTACATACTTGACTTTCACTTTTACAGATAAATACCACTTGCTTTGCCAAATGTTTTTTTCATTATAAATGTACAAAAACAACAACACGCATATTTAATATTTCATTGTTGTCAGGTTTTGTATAGCTGCTGTATTCTTTGAAGCAGTTATCTCTGACTTGTTGGCGATAAATTTCAACAATAAACAGACAGCGCACAATCCATTTCTTTTAAACTAATATATAATTTCAAAACGTGAAATCTATGTACCAAGTTTCCTTGCATTATAACTTACTACTGATTAATCTAGAGTTCTAAATAATTCTCTTTTGTTCTTCAAAAGACAAAATGGTTGGTTTAATTACTTTAGAACCCATATGAGAAAACAAATTATTTCTTTTCTTCTCTTTTAGCACAATTCAAATGGTGACAAATTCATGTACGTCACGTTAGATTTAAACGATTCTCTTTCACGTGAAAATCCATATAGGCTGGTGAAGTTACGTTAGAACACAAATGGCAAGACGAATTATTCTTCTCTATAACCGTTGTTACAATTCAAGCTGTGTAAATTATTTTAAAATCACCACCTAAACTGTTGCTACCACAGTTGTAACCAGAGCTTCACATAATTGCCGCTTTTTCGTCAAAGTTCACACAGGCTGCTCGATTACTATGTAACACCCTTTTACAAGAATAATCCATTGGTTTTTATTTCTGCTGTTACAACAAAAACTGTGAACTTCTATTTTTATAAATCATCTGTTATGGCGAAACTAATAACCATACACTTAACTTAGTTTCACTAACTTAACTTTCTCTCTGTACCTGCACATTTTTATAACACACGAGAGAAAAATCCAGAACTTACTGAAATTGCATTCATGTAGTTTTGAATAAAAGCCCTTTTTCATTTTTTTAGGTCATTGAAGGACTTAAATCTTATTGCATTTTTAAAATGACGCATCGGTATGTCGTAACACTATAAACTTTCTTATAACATATTTGGACCCATTATTGTTCTCTTTTCTTTTATATCCTTCAACACTACGATATATACTTATAGACTTGTGACAGCAATACCTCTAATCACATTATAGAGTGTATGGTGTCTATGAAAAATGACGCCAGCTTCATATCGAACTTTTTTAACTTTACATATGAGGATCAAAAGAAAAATCGTTGATATGCTAGACTTGATAACCTTTGAAAACATGTAGTATTTGGTCATTTAATACTATTATTCCATTAGTAGGGGCCTGGCATGGGCTAGCGCGTTAAGGCGTGCGTCTCGTAATCTGAGGGTCGCGGGTTCGCGCCCGAGTCGTGCCAAACATGCTCGCTCTCCCAGCCGTGAGGGCGTTATAATGTGACGGTCAATCCCACTATTCGTTGGTAAAAGAGTATCCCAAGAGTTGGCAGTGGGTGGTGATGACTAGCTGCCTTCCCTCTAGTCTTACACTGCTAAATTAGGGACGGCTAGCACAGATAGCCCTCGAGTAGCTTTGTGCGAAATTCCAAAAACAAACAAACATCTATTAGTAGGTAAAAATTCTAATTTACAACACATTCTCAGTTTATTTTTTCCCCTTTTATCTGTTACAGGTCGAACGTGTACTTAAATATTTGAATGGATAAAGTAGGGTTTTTTTACACTTATATATACGAACAGCTGATTCATGATAAATATAGAAATAAAATCTCTTTTTGCATACATATAAAATTAAATACAACTGGTGAAGCCACACAACTTTATATATAATTAAGGGTATTGTGTTTAGATAACTGAAAAAACTGAAAGTTGTTTTGTTTTTCGAAAGTCTAACACCAGACGGAATATTAATCAGCAGGTACTCAACAAGTGCTTTAATTATTTAAACTATCTGTTTTAAACGTCTCAAAAGTCGTGAGATCGCAGGTATTCCTATTTGTGCCAATCAAGTTCTAAAATATTGAATATATGTGTATTTTCCTTTTTGTTTTAGAATCAAATTACATTTTGACTGTCAAAACCGTTAGAAAGTTTTAAACGTTTCACACATTCTTATTTCGTTACGAAGTTTTATTAGTTTATATTGAGTGAAATGAGATAGATATGTTTCTACAGTTCACCATACCTAACATGTTTATTATATACATGTATATAATATTTGATATTGCATTTAACTTCTCAGTATATTAAATTACAGTAGTACAAAGTTAAATTTAAACATGAAGAGGCAAAAATCCTAAATAAATGTGCATTGTAAAATCGTCGATGTTAAATAATATATTATTCTTATGAACACAGTCGATTCTTAAATTCATGCACTTGAACGTCTAAAGTTAAGATAATCTACTCTATTCAGGTATTTTGAGTTCTAATAGGAAAAGGAAGCAAAATCATGATTCGCTGTAGTTTCAAGTAATTTTAGTCGTCATTTCTACATTTAAGTTGATAACATGAGATACTGCCCAAGATAATACACTGATTGAAGGGAATTTGCTAAAGTATAAATTATATTTTGCGTGAAAAGTAGATGTCATATACTGTTAACATTACCTCTAAATTCTTGAAAGTAAGAATAGTTTTGTAATGCTTTTGTATTATGTGTAGAAAGTTCGATAATTGCTACTCATAGCAGGATAACTTGACATTTAGAATATCAGCACAATATCCAAAACATAAATAAACTTTAGATAATTAGAGAGGTGCTTATGTTAGATATCAATTTTATAAGTTTTACTATGGTAGAATTTCAGGTATACAAGACACATTTATTTGGAAAGAAGAACAAGCCCAGAGTGTAAGTGAAATTATTGCGTGAAATAACTACATCGTAAAAACAAATATTCATAAAGCTCTTCGGAAATGTTACAATCTACTTTAAGCGTAAACTTGAAATTATAACTACTTATTCTGAATGAAATAGAAAAATCTCAATTAACAAACAACTTTTACCATACAGTATTAAGGTTATGTAATAAAACGTTGAAGAACCAGTTTTGTTTAAATACGGTAATTCCTAGAACTCCTTATTAGTGAGCAAAACAATATGTTATTACCCAATAACAATTACTTGATTATCATCTACGAATCTCTGTGTGACATTATAGATGTATATGTAGCTCTATATCCAAGGTCAATATGAGCCAAAGCATTTTTTTATTTTCTAATTATTTAAACCCTTTGTGTTCGTATCTTGCTCTTTACAATTATCAATGTGTAGTATGTCGATTTATAATACTTTAAATGCATTTAAAATATGATATAGAGGAAACAAATGTACTAATAAAGTTCATAAAGGAATGGGCTTTCAATATTTCTTTCTACTCAATATAAAGAAACGACTCTTGTTTCAGCAAACGAAAATGTGTATATAATAAGGCGGAGTGAAAATCTTATAACCTGTTATAATTCAAAATGTAATTTTAAACTCTAAATGGATTATATATCTTATATGCCTATTCTGAAATCACAAAAGACTCCTCATTTCGTCTTTATCCTTACAAGAAAGTAATAGGCACAACGCAGTGGCGTGTTTTAGAATTCTTCTCTTATACTAGATTTCATGTTATGATGGAAACAGCTTTAAGTTTAATAAATCGGTGAGCCAATATCAACGTTCATGACACACATTAGTTGAAAGACGTTAGGCTTAAAATAATTTGTTGAAACATAAGTACACAAGAACAAATTATTTAACTCAATTGCTATATCGGAAAACAACGTTCTCAGCTTATTCTCTATGAGTTGGTACTTTATTAACCTAACTGAATTTGTTTATTTTAGAAAAGATGTATCCATCGTGTGGAATCCAACCTTGAATTTTAGCAGTATAATTTCTTAGACTTGCCGCTCTCTCACTGAGAGATTGCAATCCAATCAGAATGTTATTTCTATAAGATACACTGCGGCTTCGAAGAACAACAACAGCTTAGAAGGCCTAAAATTTATGATAAAATATTTAAAGAAATATATGATAGAGTATCAGAAAAAAGAAAACTGTTTCAAAGAAACAGAATATGACGAATATGTTATAAATGAGTAAATTCTACATAACATCGATTTTCACTGTTAATATTTATCTTACAGTTACAATGAAGCAATTATGACGTTTAATTTTCTAAATTTCTCCGTGCAAACATGATACAATTGCATTAATGATGAACCAGTACTGTACTAAGTATTTGGTTTTTGTTTGTTTTTGAATTTCGTGTAAAGCTACTCGACGGCTATCTGAACTAGCCGTTTCTTATATAGCATTGTAAGACTAGAGGGAAAGCAGCTAGTCATCACCACCCACCACTAACTCTTGGACTACTCTTTTTACCAACGAATACGGGCCCGGAAAGCTCAGTCGGTAGAGCGTTAGGCTTTTAACATAACGGGCCAGGGTTCAAGTCCCTGTTCGGGAGAGGTAATGTTTCCTAAACTCATTCATTTAAGGCCCGGCATGGCCAAGCGCGTTAAGGCGTGCGTCTCGTAATCTGAGGGTCGCGGGTTCGCATCCGCGTCGCGCCAAACATGCTTGCCCTCCCAGCCGTGGGGGCGCTATAGCCCTCGAGTAGCTTTGTGCGAAATTCCAAAACAAACAAACCAACGAATAGGGGATTGATTGTCACATTATAACGCTCCCACGATTGAAAGGTCGAGCATGTTTGTTGTGACAGGCATACGAACCCGCGACCCTCAAATTACGAGTCGAACGCCCTAACCCACCTGGCAATGCTGGGCTGTACTAATTAAGACACTGTCGCCTTTTCACTTGATCTATTACCCCATAAAATCTTTGTGCCCGATCAGTGCGTAACCGGTAAATATGAACTACTATGAAGTCAATAAGAAGGTTTCAATACTTACAGTTGACACGGCAAGATAACTTATTCTAAAAATTTATACTTACCAAACAAACAAAAATCACATGCGGATATTTTTCTTTTGATTTTAACTCATTCATTTTTTGCTCAGTTGAGAATTGGAGAGTTTTTCTCGTTCTAAATAAGGAATTTACGATGTTTAACTAAATATTTGTATGCATAGGCCACAAGGAACACAATTATATTATGCATAATTAAGGAAACAGTCACATTTCTTTTCACTGTATATGTTAGAAAAATAAGAACTTTTGGAACAACTTAACAATATTTTTAGATTCCAACTAACCTCTTCCTTTAGCGTCTCTTTAAGAAGAGTTCTCTCAAAACTATATTCTCTATAAGTTCAATCCAGCACTATAACCAGGCGAGGAAGCTAGAATTATACACTTTAATCTCTTTTGAATCAATTCATATGTTTTTTAGACATAATATTTTCAGCTTACAGTCGTCAAAGCCTCAGAGAGAATTTTGAGGACAAACACTAGGCCTAAAGCTATTGTGCCACGAAGCTCTTTGTTGATGAAAGCTTTCAAATAAAAAATGTTTAGTGTCGGTATAATCTAAAGTATGGTCGTATAATAACTAGCAGAGCTTTATATATAGAGATCTTTATATTTGTTTGTTTGAATTTAAGCACAAAGACAAACAATGACCTATCTGTGCTTCCCACTACGGATATCTAAACACGGTTTCTAGGGTTGTTAGTCCACAGACATGCTGCTGTGACACAGAAAGGGCTACATTATAATAGAGAGAAGTAAAATTATTTTAATAGTTTATGAAGACAAATAAAATATTGGTGTGAACCAACCATAAACAATGTGATTTATTTCTTACAGGTCATCATCATGGCCATGCCAGAGCATCATTACATGCGTACTAATAATGAAATTTAGGAGCGAACAGACTAATTACTTTTGATAAAGTACCTTCGCAGGTGTACTTGGAAATGTTGTAGGTTGGTTGGGAATGAAGCACTTGAAAAACATACTGTAACAAATTAGCTATGTAAAGCTAGTTTTTACTGGATACTAAAGAAGCATTTTTGCATATACAGAGAAAAGTTGAAAGTTTCAAAAACATCTGCATAACCAGAAACAGTATCTGTGACATTTTAGCGTTTTCAGGCTGTAAAATTGCTTTAACCTTTTCTCAGATCAGCAATAAAGCATTTCTAATTTAAGAACTTTTAATGACCTCAAAAAGTTTTCTGACAGCTCTGGAGTTGATTCCTTACGATTTTTCCATTTGGTGAGTTTTGAATACGAGCATATGAATGCCAGCATAAGATATCTTTAACAGGTGATGTAGACATTTTGTGATTCTAATGTTCGAGTATGATGGCTACATAACCTGGCGTTGTTATTCTGTTCTAAATGTGTTGAGCTTTTGACAGTGAAAACGTCTTAGTTTAAAAACTGGAAAGTGGGTGTGTTCATAGAGCACTGACCTTTCATGTTATTTCATAGTCACTTTAACACTTAAATAAAATAAACGGAACGTTAAAACGATCCCGACGGATTACTATAGCTCACTTTTACTTCATTGTATTACCCTTTGCAAATTATCTGATAAGACTAAAACCGGAATGTCACATTTCCTTATCTAAAGGGATCTAGACGGGTCTGTTGACTAACCTCGAACAACTTAAAATATTTCATACAAACGCAGGGTTTTGTTTTTGTCATCAAAGACTCAAAGGAGATTCCCATTCAATTCAACTTCTTAACACACTTTACTCCTCTACAGGAGTGATTGCTATGGTTCATATAATCATTTTTCCAGGGAGGTGAAATGCAGAGTATTGAAACTATTAGGTGGATTTCTGTACGTAAGAATAGAAAACACCAACTTTTTACGTTTTTAGCTCTTGCTTTTATTACTACCCACGTTTATCCCCCCGAATGGCACAGTAGTTGTACAGTTTTACAATGTAGAAACTGGATTTCGATGCCCATGGTGGGCAGAACACAGATAACCCATTGTGTAGCTTCGTGCTTAATTACAAACAAACAAGCCATCCACTTTCCTATAAATGACAAATTCGGGTATTTGAACTGTGAGTAACCAAATACTCAGATATGACCTGATGTTTCAGAAGATAATGATATGAAGACCTATTTTTCAAAGCCTTCTACCAGTACATTTTGAGGGGAGGGGGCAAAGACCGTGAGAGTGACCTTGACACCTGTCAGCCTTGGTCTGTTATCTGTCAGGGCGCATAGCTCTCATACTCTGGAATTTTCTAAGTTAAATGCCTAGAAAATGTTACATAAAATATTTTGTGTTCAAGCATCTAATTGAATCACTGTAGTTGCGAAGGTGGGTCATATTTTTGCTGTGTATTCTAGTGCTTCAGTTGAGTTAAGATTATATACTTGTAATCCTTTTATTTTTACTTGTCGCATGCTAGAATTGACTGCTGTCTTCATAGGCAGAAAATCTATCTCCATTTCCCCTTCTTTGCCTGTGTGTGTGTAGCTACAGAGGGATTATGACTTATTTAGTCTTTAAGTGCAGGACCCATTACACGTTAAAGCTGCAACCATCACGATATTGCATACTGCTCCTTTCATCACATCCAGAGTTCATGGAATTTATGATGACCAGAAACCCGAAAACGTCTTTACCTTTTTAGGTCATCTTTAGCTTAATAACCGTTGTTCCTTACTTCATTTGAATTAAAGATTTAATATCCTAATCAGCCGTCTTGAGAATACAGAGTTCATGAAAGTCGATCGATTCACTCCGGAAAAATTTTCAAAAGAGAAGCCAAAAGTATACTCCCTTAATAATATCCGTGACTAGTCAGACACTTTGGAGAAAACTGCCATTTTTTAACAGAAATTCATAAGGTTTAGAGTTTTAATCTATATATTATGGAGAACTATTGCCAACTCTTATCATCGTTAAACCAATAATTGACTAAAACTTAACCAAAAAATATATTTGGAAAAAGATCAACCTTACAACGAAATTGCTTATATTGGGAAGGGTAATGCCTCCACAGTAATTTACGTAAACTTTATTTTCATTTACTAATTATTTTCGAAAGACCTCTGTCGAAAGGTTATCAAACTGAAATATGAGTTGTGACAAATGGCAGCTCCAAACTGTCCCAAATGTCGATGGACCATTTCTCCTAACAATGGGGATTGTAGTCTAAACCTTAATTCTATTCAGGATGCTTATCAATTCCTTTGATGACTGAGAATTTGATTCCATACATAAAGACGATTAAGGACAATTATATTAGAAGATTAAATATCCTCCGAATCTTCCACCTCTTGGAAAGCGGACAGACGATCTATACTAAAGATCTAATCTGTTTTTATTCGGTCCGAACCGGACTATGAACGTTGCATAAGAAATTTACACAATAAAGAGTTTTTAGACAGAGTATTATTATCCTCTGATTTACATTCAACGTTTGCAACTGTTTCAGTAATATACTGGAAAGCTACGATCACTGCCACAATACACATCTCACAATGTCTTCATGCTTTGGTTGTCCGTGGCAATTGAGAAAAAGAACTCTACTATTCTAATTTAAGTCTTACTATACAATTTTAATAACAGTATGAGTCATATATATCACTTAAAGAGTTTGTGTCTAATATATTTTTTGCAGTGCATTATTGCGGTTGTGTTTTATTATTTTGACGGCCCAGCATACCCATGTAGTTGAGATGCTTGACTCCCTAATCTTCAAATCCTTGTTCTACCAAATATACTAAATAAGCTTGCCTTTTCAGTCGTGATGACGTTATAAAGTGACGGCCAATCCCACTATTCGTTGCTAAAAGTGTACCCCACGAGTCGGCGGTGGTTAGTAATCAGTAGCTGCGTTCGTTCTAACCTTTCACTGATAAATTATGAATGGCTAGGTTAGAACACCTTCGTGCATCTGTGCGCGAAATCCAAACCAAACCTGTTTCGTCTTGCTTTTTATTATTGGGAGGAAGAGGTCAAATGTACGTGACCCTCCTGGGTATTTAACATCAATACCGAAATACCGACACAGTGAAACTTGGAACTTTTTATTATTTTAGCTCCAATGTTAACGTCACATTAAAGGCCAGGTACTTTGGTTATGATTGTAGCAAACTGGAATGGTCAAAACTGGTTAGTTTAAAGGCGATTTCATTGGTTCTAAAATATATTTTGCATAAATGCATACCCATAATTTAAGTATATAGTTCTGTTTTTGTTGATAGGTAATAAAAATAATGTACTTATCTCGCCCTGTAGCATCGATGCTGTGTTTATCACCGTATGGGTGTTTGAGTGTAAAAAGTGTAACTGAAATACTATTCCTGAAATTTCATTGTTTTTCGAAAACAACTGTTTTTACTTATGGTGAATTTACGCCAAAGGTGTGAGTCACACTAAAGGTCATTCAGTTTAACGTGTTATAGTTGCATGTGCTATGTTTAGGTTGTACAGTGTAAGGGAACCAACTTGTTGTCTATAAAAATTAAGATAACATGGTAACAACTTTGAATAATACTGATGACATATTTGGTGGTTATTATATTGAATAATGTCACTAATAATGAAGAATTATATTTAAATGATTATGTGGGTATTGGGAGCTGCTAACTTCCTGCCTTACCTCTGGTAAATAAGTGAAAGCTAGAGATTGAAGCATATAGCCTATTTAGCTTTGCCATCTTTATCTTCTAATTTAGTAAAAATATTAGTTTATACCCGTTAAAGTGACATGTTCAAATTTTACTTCTTTGTGAATTTCATGAATGTTTGTATTGTTACATACACTTTGTATAAGGCATTAAAAGTGCTTTAAAGCAAATTAGTGCACAAATATAGTGTAACTGGTCAGGTAGCAAAGTATTGAAAAGATTATGTGAATAATTACAAATAAACTTATTACATCCTAAAGCAAAGCAGAATATCATGCTACGTATCAAAGGCGGTTATTAGGCTATAAAATAATCATTTGTGAATACAGATATATGAAAATAGTGACATGTTTTTTATTTCTTCAGTTATTAACTCACATTGCTTTGTGTCATCGTGAAAAATGCTTGAGTGTATTAAGTTAGAACGTTGTTTCTCGCAGGCACTTAATCAAGTTTTTCTTTCCGTGAATCACATCACCGAAATGACCAAATTATTGAGAAAATAGAGTTGCTTACGAAAGCATCAATTATTACTTCTTTAAGTAGTGCTTTTTTATGTATTATGTCCAGTTTGAACAATTTTGCAACATTTTTTCGCTATCTTTGATGTGTATGATACTCCTATATAACTGAACATTCATTGTGATACTTCTAGATTTATGAGTGGATTAACTCCAAATTATCAGACTGAATGAAATATCAACATTTCAACCAAAATTTTTACATGGCAAAGAACAGAGAGAACAATAGATAACTGATATCTCTGTAGGTGTAGACGATATTCACATTCATTGTGATATTATAATCGGAGTATAACAAAATGTTGTAATTTAACGATATTTCCTTCTCCATGGTTTATTCTACTTTTCATAGAAGTTAATTAGAATTGAGAAAAAACAAGTCCAATAGAGGCATATTTTAACAGATAATATTTTATACAATAAGAATGAAGATTACAGATCGAAACGATTATTTAACCTACTTGAACAAAGAATCAGTAAATTACAAATCACTTTAAAGTACTAATTACTGTATTATAACAAACACGTTTTTTTCTGTGAAAAGAGTGAAACATTATGAGAAATTTATTTATATTAATGTTTTAAACAAAGGAAAAGCTAAAGGTCTTTAAATACTCTGAGTAACCTTCTAACAATCATATTTCCACAATATAGAAATGAACTAAAAGAGTTTAATTTGAAAAAAATTAAACAATCTGGAATCTAATGAGTGTACTTAATTATTATCGAAACATTGTAAAAAGTTATGATAAAAACAGCATTGTGAACTTAGAGTCTTTATTGATTGAAAAGAATTAGTTCAATATTAAATCAAAATTGGGAGTATAAAAGATAAAATTTCATGTAGTGGTTATATTTCTTTAGAATTAGAAATTACAAAGAAAGATGGTTCCTCAATTGGATAGATTATGTAATACTCACCGAAACAGGAAGCATCTTTTATGCTTTCCGAATTACAAATTCATGAAATATGGATTGAAGAAATTCAATTACCCTATCTTGTCGCTCTTTTCAAAAATTTTTATATACCGTATGTACAAGAGCGTTAACACGAGAATATTTTGTCATTCTTTCTATTTTATGGGGCTAATCCTTCCATGTCATTACAGAATGTAAATTTCAACACTATGGTAATGCTTCAGTGTTTGATGTTGACAAATGAATAAACCATTGTTAATTGTGTACTGAGAAAGTCCCGAGTGTTATTTAAATATGTAGAAGATTCTCTAGTATAAGATTCAACAACACAAGTTTTACGAAAGCACTAACATATCTTGAAATATAAGTGCCAACCAAGAATCTGGTTTTAAAGTTTATGAATGGTAACCAATCCAACGCGGAGAAGCAGTACACATTGTTGGCTTGTAATGATTTGTATACGATATACCTCAGAAACTCTAACTATGATCAATGCTTATTAATAGGAAAAGTACACATAATTGAGAAGGGACGTTTATAAATGTAGAACATTACAAAACATTTAACTTCAGAGTATTAACTTCCGACGTTAATATTTCTATGAGGATATCAAATATTTTCCTCTATTAAACGTCAGCCTGTAAACCATGTTTGGCTACCCAAGAACAGAGCTAGCTATTTTCCCTTCAAGTGGATTGTATCTATGTGTTAACATAGAATTAATTCGCTCGTCGGAAACCTTGACAAAATATTTTTTTTCCAAAATAAGATAGAAGACTATATATTGTTTGTCAGTGTGTAAAACTTTTGTATATCAATCATTATTGGTGATAACTATTTGTAATAACCGTTACAATAAATTTTATTATTGTTTGTATATTTTAATATATTTGTGTTAAAAAAGAAGATTGTATGTATCAAACTTGTTGGCGAATATTAGAAACTTGGTACATATTGATATTTAATAAATTTCTAAATCTAAATTTAACTCAATTTCAGGCAGTTTGAAATTGCAATGCGTAAAATATTTAAGTGTAATAGAAATATTTGTAGAAGTAAATAATCTGAGTGCACTAAATATAAAACGAAAATGCAAAATACAGAACACAGATGAAATAGTTAAATTAAGATATTATATATGGGTATTATATAGAAACAATAAAGCAGAGCACGAACGTAGTAAAAAAAAAAGCATTTATTAAACGTTTCAGAATCATGAAGCCCCCGCTAGTACAGCGGTATGTCTCCGGATTTACAACGCTAAAATCAGGGGTTCGATTTCCCTCGGTGGGCTGAGTAGATAGCCCTATGTGGCTTTGCTATAAGAAAAACACGCAAATACACACAGAATCATCAAAATTCCGTCATCGGTAATCCAGAGGTACAAAACAAACAAACTATATCTGTAATTACACCAATAATGTGATATACGGAAGAAGTAAATTATTTCAATATACAAAATATAACAGAATAAAATGAAAAAAACATGTAGTACATATGAAATAGTTTAAGACAGATTTAAACAGGTGTTATTTAGAAAAGATTTATGTATATGTGATATGAACAATGGTCAGTCTTCACACAATCAATATAACATTTTGGTTAAATTTGATTTCAGAATAACTTCACGGTTAACATTAGATAAGTAAAAGTTGATAAAAACATTACTTTATGTTAATTTCTAAATCTCATTTCAAATCTGTGCTTGAACTTTTAATTAAGGACTCTCGTCTCCTTTTTTAATAACACTAGACAGATGGCATTGCTATGGACTTCTCCTTGGGTCCTGTGCTTGCTAACATTTTCTTCTGTCACAATGAAGAGCACTCAATTAACAACTGTAGGTTACAACTTTACATTATTATCTGAAAGTTTATTCTAACTAAAACTTTTTTGTGAATAACATATATCTTAGATATTTTGATGCAGCATTAACTTCATTCAAATATCATAATTCTTATGGACATAGTTAGAACTGAAATGCCCTGAGTCATAATAAAGCTGGTAAAACTTATGATAGTACATACATTATCAATTCCGAGCGGCTTGAGGTACAGTCACAGTATTTGTCACACAGGCTCTATTTGAATAAGTTAACGATTGTAACCGAACAGGCAATATATTACGAAACTCTTATTTCTCGCATTGTTAAATTCCTTGCTTTAAAAATCATAATATTTGGAATGCGACGCTTTGTCGTAAAAAACGTGACACCTCATATAAATCTTTCACATGATGATCATATGTCTGATAATGGTCTGTCGTTTTAGATAGATAAGTGTCAATAACATTTATAAATTTAATAGATATCGTGTAAATAATAATACCTATTATATAATCAACTCACTGTTAAAGTAAAGGTAACTTTACAACTTCTCACTAGGTGATAGGTATTGCAAGATCATTTTGTTTCATAATTATATAATTTGTCTGCCTCACAACTCACCAGATGACATAAATTTGTTACGTATTGGGGAAAAAACTACTGCTGCACCTCACAAATGGTCTCATCCCTGACTTTTCGTTTCATGCTACAGTCTGAGTACACAATATAGTGGGAGGGCAAGGATAATATAACTGAATAAGATAATGAACACTTTATCACAGATTAGTTTAATTGAAGTACACTTGTGTTCAACAACTTCAATAAATGGCTATTCGCTTGTAAAAGAGTAGCCTAGGAGTTGGCGGAGGGTAGTGATGGCCAGTTACCTTCCCTCTAATCTTGCACTAACAAACCCGGGACAGCCAGCGCAGATAGCTCTTTCTCTTGTGTTATTTATTGCTGTAATTTATTCCTAGTTCTCTAACAGTGTTAATCAGTTTCATTGGCTTTGAAAAACATTTTAAACGGAATATACATTTTGTAATTAATCAGCTTTTGAATTCATTTTTTAATTTGATAATCGTTACGGAGCAGATACAGTATCGGTACTAGTATTTAGACAATGTAGCTGTAATTCTTCTTAAAAAACACGATATTGTGTTCTATTGTACTTTTACTACTAGAATGGTAAGGGACTACGAAGTAGGTAATTGTTTTACCAATACACTTGTGTTAGGAAAGGAAACTAAAGCTGAATCAAGTTACATAGGGGAACTTTTCAGAATTTTTTTAGGGAAAAAATGCTTTGTTTCGTAATAATTTCGGGTAGAGAGCTGCATATGTACTGTATTAAGGATAAATTCGTATTAATAAAGACATTCTTGGAATTATCGAATGCAAACAAAACAGGTTCAACTTCTTTTTAATACGTAACCTCAATACTGGGAATATTTGTTTGTTTACTGGGATTTTCCTATTTCATTTAGAATAAGTAATTCTAACAACAAGTTTATGCTTCTATTAGGCTTTAACAATTGCGAAAAGCTTTATAAATATTGATTTTTGTTTTCGTGATTTAGAACTTTTGCGGAACAATTCCACTTACAAACTAGATTTGTTCTTCTTACGAGATAAACGTATACTCGATCTTTTACCCTAAGAAAATTTATAAAACTGATATCTGACATAAGCACCTTTCTAATAACGGAAAGCTTCGATGTGTTTTGGATATTATTCTGATATTATATATATTTAGTTGTTCAGCTCTAAGTTGTAATTAGATCACCAATTAACGCTATACTCTAAATAGAAAAGAATTACAAAATATTCTTATGTTTAAGAATTTTGAGGCAGTATAAAGAAATAGCTTAATTGTTTAATAGACAGCTAAGCAACAAGTAAAAACAAATCATCCGTACAACTCATAGTTTCTGTTTACAAACTTTAAAACTTGCTATTGTTTTCTTTTCATTTTTTATCTTTTGAAGTCAACTCTTAAAACAACAACTTCTATACCTGCAACATTTTCTTTGTTGCTTACTCTACGATCCGTCTCACTTACTTTGAGTCACCGTTAGACAAGGCGTATCATACAAAAAAATTCGTTGAGTTCCAACACGTACGTTCATCTCAGTTAAAGTTTTATGCTATAAAACGTGGATAATCATTACGTATCGTAGTCACACACTTCACGTAAAGAGTGTTTGACATGAACTTGTATGATACTTTTCATGAAAAATGTAATTAACTGGCGTAACATCCCTTCCATCCCTCTATCACCTTTGGCAGTATCTCGTGTAATCTACGTATATGTAGAGATGACAACTAAAATTACTTGAAACTATAGTTTGTAGCAAATCATGACGTTTTGCTCCTTTCGATGAGAGCATCAACATTTCTGGATACAATAAAAATATCCTTCAGTGTAAGCATACCTCAAAAGTCTAATAACAGCAGCTGGAAAATACTCAATCATACAGAGTATTGTAATTTACGTAATATTTACTAATAATTATAACGTTTACGTTGTTTGTGATTAGAAACGTCAATAATCATAAGCATGAGTTACGAATACCGGAGAATAAATCATTACCAAGTTAGCGTATTACTGCAACAAACTCTATATCACTACGGCGAAAAAACCTTGAGTAACAGCATTCATAGATTCATAGACAGAAGCATCAGCAGTATGTTTCAGTTATCACTCCTCTATGCCTTTCCTACTTATAAATGTTTTTGGATGATTTGATATACACTGGTGACCAAAATCTTGAGGTCAATGAACATAAAGAAAAAATATGCATTTTTCGTTGTCAGACTCAATAACTTATTTGAGTAAGGCTTCGAAAGATGAAAATAAGAAAAGGGAAAATAAAAATAAAAAACCTTTTTTGGCATTTAATAGGGAAAATGTAAACATTGTGAAATTAGCCTAAATACAAGCTAGTCAAAAGTTTAGGACCATACTGAAACGAAGCGTTAATCGGTAAACACGGAACGAAATTTAGTCATTTGTGTTCAAGCATTAGCGTTGTCAATATTTCCTCGTGACATCTCCTGTGCTACATTGAGTGAAAACATGGCAAAGGCTAAAACGTTGTCAGAATTTAAACGTGGCAGAATTGTCGAGCTGCCAAAGCAAGGTCTCTCTCAACGTGCCATCGCTGGTGAGATTGGGCGTAATGAAACTGCTGTTGCAATCTTCTTAAAAGATTCTGAGGGATATGGAACGAGAATTTCAAGTGGTCAGCCCAAAAAAATTTGCAGGCGTTGAGTAAGAGGATTCGACGGGTTGTTCGGCAAGACACCAGCCGATCGTCGAACTACATTAAGTCCCTTACGGACGCATAATGCAGCTCAAGAACAATAAAATGGCATCTACGAGAGACAGGCTTTAAAACCGTAAATGTCCTCAAAGGCCTCGCCTCCTTCCACACCACGAAACGGCTCGGTTAAACTTTGCTGAGAAACACCAAACTGGAAGAAGGTTTTGTTCTCTGATGAGAAAAAATTTAACCTGGATGGCCTAGATGGCTTCCAACGTTACTGGCACGATAAGGATATCCAATCGGAGTCATTTTCTACACGACACAGTGGAGGAGGCTCCATCGTGATCTGGGGTGCTTTCTCCTTCCATGGAACAATGGAGCTTTAGGTTATACAGGGGCGTCAAACAGCAGCTGGCTACATTGGTATGTTGGAGAGAGCATCCTTATTAAGACTAAAGGCCCTTGCTTGTGTGGAAATGACTGGATCTTTCAGCAGGACAACGCTGCAATCCATAATGCCCGCAGGACAAAGGACTTTTTCATGGCGAATAACGTGATTCTTTTGGACCATCCAGCGTGTTCGCCCGAACTAAAACCCATTGAAAATGTTTGAAGTGAATGGCAAGGGACGTCTATAGAAATATACGTCAATTCCAAACAGTGCACGATCTTCGTGAAACCATCTTCACCACTTGGAATGACAATTCCAGCCAGCCTTCTGCAAACGCTTATATCGACCATGCCAAAGCGAATGTTTGAAGTTATTAGCAATGACGGACGGGCAACTCACTACTTAGACCTCTTGTTGGGCATTTCCTAACCTGTTTAGGACTTAAGCTTTTGACCAGCTAGTATTTAGGCTAATTTTATAGTGTTCACATTTTCCCTATTAAATGCTAAAAACGTTTTTTTTTATTTTTTTTTTCCCTTTCCTTATTTTCATCTTTCAAAGTTCTACTCAAATAAGTGGTTGAGTGTAACAACGCAAAATGCAAATTTTTTTTTATGTTTATTGGCCTTAAGATTTTGGCCAGCAGTGTATATTATCTGTTAACATAAGACTGATTTTTCATACTATTTTTGTTCTACAGTTCAGTCAAAAATTATCAAATTTTGATCACACCTAGTGGACGTGTATAGAATATTATTACTCATTGTTCTGCCAGAAGTGATCCGTATCAGTTTATTTTTTCTTTATCTTCATTGGCTTTAAGATTTTAGCAGTGTATGTATAGCTTATTTGTGATTTTTTTGACTTTGGACGTTCAACTAGACAAATTTAAGGGTCGACAGACTCTCATCAAAACAAGATGTTATTCTATATCAAACGTTTTGCAATTCACTTTTATTTTAGATTTTTACGAGGTCAGGCTTACATTTATTTTTATGAACATCGGATGACGTCTCCTCTTGGCAATAGTTTGTTTTGCTTGTATTTAAGCAAAAATATACAAAATGGGCTATTTGTATTCGGTGCATTACAGGTATCGAAACCTGATTTTTAACTTTCTAGAGATTACGCAATGTCACGGGGGGAGGCCTTGGTAATAGTGGAAGATTTGTTTGACGTATAAAAAACCGCAGATTGAAAGGAGTATTCAAACAGGATGACGGAGCAGAGGCTCTCATAATCGTCTCATACAGATGTTATATATTTGTAATTTAAACAAACAAAGACTAATAACGCCAGGAATTGAATCCAACAAAGTCGGTGTACTTATTTTTACAGATTAATTTTCTACAGAGCTATATATATATGTGTGTGTGTGTGCGAACTTTCTTTCATATCAATTTAAGTTTCTTTGTCATCCACATTTTTACTTTATAAATCAAAATGATCGTAGAGGATGTGCTGAAGAAAGTATGAGTATTAGTAGTTTTCGTTATATTGAGATAATCTTAATTATTAGAAAGATGGAAACGAATCTTACATAATTTTAAGTGAATGTCTCAGGCAGAGATGTTGTATTACACATAACTTGTTTTCATCTGTATAACAACACTGGGTGACTATGTTTTCTGTTTTTATTTGTCCATAAACTTATATGTTCGTCATCTTTTTCAAACATTACTGAGTTTGTTAAACCACGACATGGGGTGGAATAAGTATTACAACATAAAATTACAAACCTTTTTCAGACAAAATCAGTAATCACAGAATTGAAAGAAACAAATAACATCAAATATGATTGCTTCAGGTAGAATTTATTAATGCTTTGGTATTAATTGCATAATGCCCGAAAACAATGGTTTTATATTTTCATTAGCGTTTTCTAGAATATTTCTAGCTCGGATTTTTTAAGTAAAACTATGATGCAATTCCAACAAAACAATGTAGAAATTTCAACAATTTTCTAAAGTAATAAATATAATTGTAATTTTGGCAATACAAACTACATAATTAAAGAAACCATTAAGTTACAAAACATAGCAGCGCTGTTACTTTCTAAACCGAATTACGATTATTACAATTATCTCATATGAAAGTATATACCTGTAACGATATACCAAAGCATTATTTTAACATACAAAAAGATATCAGTGTTTCAATGACATTAAAAAATGAAAAATGACTTTGTTTCAATTTAAAGTTACATAAATGTGATTTGAGTAAGTTACACAAAACAATCTAAATTTGGACATCAAAATAAGATTCGTTTGTGTTTAATTTAAAAAAAACAAAACACATTGAGCTCTTTGCTGTGTCCATCACTGTAGATGTGTGATTAATAAGTCGTTTTCTTGAAGAGAAATGGGATTTTTTTCAACACTTAGAGACGCTACTACATTTTAGGGATTTTGAGGATACATTATGTATAAGTATTTAGCCAGAAAGACGAATTGAAATCTGTAAAAACTACTCAAGGAAAAGTGTGTTTTGACATAATGTTTACTAAAATAACAACTAACTTGCAGTGTAAGAAATAAATTGATATTACTTTTAATAAACGAATAGGTATGAAAACTATTCAAACAAATAACTTGGAAAACGCTGAAGGTTAAAGCGCATCTTTAGAACGTTATTTCCAAAATTCTTATTAAATAATAAATTTTGTACTGAGGTCAACGAGATTGGTATTGATATCAAAACGTAGTTTATAATTTATATTTAATATTATATATATATATTTGTAAACTTTCAAAGGAAATATAAAGCAAAATGTTTCGGGTTTTGTGTATCACATAACACATCTCGTTGTCTCATTGCTCAGTTTCTATTTGATTATGTTTATGATACAACATGTACAAGTATGTAACGAATTAGAAACTCGAATTTCAAATATAGACAAGCTAAATAAAAAATAACCCCCGTTTTCTATAATTTGCTGAGTTATCAATATATTTAACAAATTCACTAGAATGGCTCCGCCCTTCAAATTAATCATTTGAAAGTTCTTAACTAGCAGGGGCGTAGATCCTGGAGGGATGGGGGTATACATCCCCCTTTTTATTTTAGGTGGGGCTATGGTGCATACAATCATCCCCCATACAGTTTGGTCTGTTGAATTGTTTTGTTACATCACAGGTCTACAAATTGTGTTTGTTCTTGTGATCCTCGTGTTCTTACCAATCAAATTACATAATTAGGCCTAGACGTAGGCTTTTTCAGTAGCCGAAATGTACATCTTTAATATAGGCGTGCTTCTAAGCTTTTCGATCTAAGCGATAGTTCGTAAGTATCAGTCAATAGGCCCAAGTATACATGCAAGTATACTTGCATGTATACTACAAAACGAGGCTCATACTAAAGAGAGAGGAGGGGGATGATATAATATTTTCGAATTTTATGCTCTGTTCAATCTGTTGTGATGAAAATTTTACTTAATCTTGCACTACGTACAAGACGTAGGCTCTAATGAGCCCTGTTGTATAATCGAAGCTCAGACTAAAGGGAGCGGAGGGGGTGATGTAGGGCGCGTCTGGATCCAAGCGGCCCGAACCTGTCGTTAACTGTACACTAAACGTAAACTATGGTCAGCGGACTCGGCAGCTAAGGAGAGTAAGGTGTACGACTATAAAACCGGATAGACATACTTAAGAACAAATGGCGTAGGAAAACCGGACAATGTACACATAAGATTGATGCAGCTACAAGCTACAAATGGCCTGCCAGATCTAGATCACAGGAGTTTACGCTTGGGAGTAATATTTTCGAATTTCATGCTCTGTTCAATCTGTTGTGATGAAAATTTTACTTAATCTTACACTACGTACAAGACGTAGGTAGATTATGTGATAGTGTTTGCAAGCCTTGCATGTATACTTGGGCCTATTGACTGATACTTACGAACTATCGCTTAGATCGAAAAGCTTAGAAGCACGCCTATATTAAAGATGTACATTTCGGCTACTGAAAAAGCCTACGTCTAGGCCTAATTATGTAATTCGATTGGTAAGAACACGAGGATCACAAGAACAAACACAATTTGTAGACCTGTGATGTAATAAAGCAATTCAACAGACCAAACTGTATGGGGGATGATTGTATGCACCATAGCCCCCACCTAAAATGAAGAGGGGGATGTATACCCCCATCTCCCCAGGATCTACGCCCCTGCTAGTTAAGAACTTTCAAATGATTAATTTGAAGGGCGGAGCCATTCTAGTGAATTTGTTAAATATATTGATAACTCAGCAAATTATAGAAAACGGGGGGTTATTTATTATTTAGCTTGTCTATATTTGAAATTCGAGTTTCTAATTCGTTACATACTTGTACATGTTGTATCATAAACATAATCAAATAGAAACTGAGCAATGAGACAACGAGATGTGTTATGTGATACACAAAACCCGAAACATTTTGCTTTATATTTCCTTTGAAAGTTTACAAATATATATATATAATATTAAATATAAATTATAAACTACGTTTTGATATCAATACCAATCTCGTTGACCTCAGTACAAAATTTATTATTTAATAAGAATTTTGGAAATAACGTTCTAAAGATGCGCTTTAACCTTCAGCGTTTTCCAAGTTATTTGTTTGAATAGTTTTCATACCTATTCGTTTATTAAAAGTAATATCATCTTATTTCTTACACTGCAAGTTAGTTTTTATTTTAGTAAACATTATGTCAAAACACACTTTTCCTTGATTAGTTTTTACAGATTTCAATTCGTCGTTCTGGCTAAATACTTATACATAATGTATCCTCAAAATCCCTAAAATGTAGTAGCGTCTCTAAGTGTTGAAAAAAATCCCATTTCTCTTCAAGAAAACGACTTATTAATCACACATCTACAGTGATGGACACAGCAAAGAGCTCAATGTGGCTTTTTTTTTAAATTAAACACAAACGAATCTTATTTTGATGTCCAAATTTAGATTGTTTTGTGTAACTTACTCAAATCACATTTATGTAACTTTAAATTGAAACAAAGTCATTTTTTCATTTTTTAATGTCATTGAAACACTGATATCTTATTGTATTTTTAAGATAATGCTTTGGTATATCGTTACAGGTATATACTTTCATATGAGATATTTGTTACCATTATTGTTCTTTCTTCTTTTATGTCCTCCAATGCCACAACATATAATACAACAATACCAGCGATCTTAACTAAGGAGTATACGGTGTCTATGAAAGATGAGTTCTTTAATTGCAATAGGATCATAAGAAAGTCGTTGATTTGTTCGGCATGACAACTTATTTAATATAAGTAATACTTCAGCAACGATAAATTTCTAAGTTAGAAATATTTTCAATGTAAACTATTCCCCTTTCATTTAATGCAGGTCGGACATTTACTTAGATACTTCACGAGAGATAGTAGTTTCTTTTTATAATTATATTTGAACAACTGATTTATGACAAACATAGAACTAAACTTTCTGTATACATACAAATAGAAATAAATGCATGCGATATCTAATAAATGGCATTGTTTTTAGATAACTGAAAATTTCTTGTTCTTTGTTTTTGGAAATGAAATCTAAGACGAGACGAAGTGTTAAACAGCAGGTACTCAGCAAGTGCTTTAATTAATTAAACTTTCTGTTTTAAACACGGCAGAAGTCGTAGTTATCACATCTTATATTGTTACGATAGAATCGCAGGTATTCCTATTTATGCCAGTAGAGTTCTAAAATACTGAATCTATATGTATTGTCCTTTATGTTTTAGAGTCAAATTACATTCTGACTGTTAAAACCGTTAGAAAGTGTTAAATGTTTCACACATTCTTAACACGTTTTTCTTATTTCGTTAGAAACTTTTATTAGTTCATATTCAGTAGAATGAGAAGGATAAAAGGATGTTTCTATAAACATCGAGTATATTGATACTTCGTAATACATCAAAACTATTTTGCATATCATGGTATATAACAATGCAGACCAAATGACTGTCAATGATGTAAACTATATTCGTATGATGCCATTATTCAATAATGTTAGTTATTTTATTCAGCAAAAATATAGTTACTACAGAAAGTGGTCGTTCCCCTGCATTGTGAGTAGTTTTTCCTCATAACTTAAAATGTATCACGATTAGGATAATGAAAGTATACTGTATTATAAATATTGTAATAATACACATCTACATAAATTTGTATGTAAATTGAACGACAAATAAACTGTTTATAAACAAATAACCAAACATAGGAGGCCCAGAAAGTGTTCGTGCGTCTACTTTAATGGTCAGTTGTGTAGCTTTTCAGGTGAATTACTTGGTGCAATCTCTCCTCATAGCTCTCCGTGATCGTTTGACAGTCCTCGACTGGTATTCTCTTCCAATCTTATTTACAGAAGGCCTCCAACTCTTGCAAGTTTTTCGGATGACGCTGATGAACCCTGGTCTTCAACTCATGCCAAACGTTTTCAATTGGGTTGAGATCGGGTGACTGCGATGGCCACTCCAGAACGCTTATATGGTTCCTCTGCAAACAGGATTGCACATATTTCGATGTGTGCTTAGTGTCATTGTCGTGCTGCAAGATCCAACGACGCCCAAGCCTCAAATTCCGAGCATCATTCTTGATATAAGGGCCTAATATATCAACGTACTCTTCTTTTTCATGATTCAGTTGACGCGGTGAAGGCTGCCTACACCAGAAGAGCTGAAGGAATCCCATAGCATGATCGAGCCACCTCTGTGTTTAACTGTAGGGACGATGTTCTTTGGAAGATTTCGTTCCTCCTTCTTACGGAAAATATAGCGAATATCATTGTGGCCGAAAAGCTGGATTTTAATCTCGTTTGACCAAAGAATACTCTTCCAATAGGTAAAGGGTCTATCTACATGCTTTCTTGAATACCTCAATCGTGCTTCTATATGAACAGGCTTTAAATATGAAGTTATACGAGGACGGCATGCTTTGAACCCAGAAGAGCGTAACATATTTGTAACTGTAGAGGTGCTTACATCAACCCCAGTTTCCCTTACCACTTTCTGTATGTCATTACGGGTTAAACGAGGGTTCCTACTATTTTCTCTGGAATTTTAGTGGGGCGTCCGGAACGAGGGATGTTAGCAGTTGATTCTGTAAACTTAAACTTGGGAATTATACTTTGACCAGTAGGTTTCGGCATTTTAAGTTATGTAGCAATACCGGAAAGAGACACACGAGACTTGTATTTTACAATAATATGGTTTTTTAAATCACTGGACAGTTGTTTCTTGTTCGCCATGATGACCAAGCAGATAATGACGGAAACGGTGTTAATTTGTCAGAAGTACATTGTTTACTGGCTAAATTCCAATAATTATGAACCCAGTGTCTAGTTCTGGAATGGTATAATGTAGTGCATTCGCCAAACTAAAGAAAATTTTTACGGGAATATCAGTTTTTTTTCACATGTTATGAACTGTACGAACACTTTCCGCTCCTCCTATTTTTGGTTATTTGTTTATGAACAGTTTATTTGTCGTTAAATTTCCATAAAAATGTATGTAGATGTGTGTTAGTATAATATTTATAATGCATTATACTTCTATTAGCCTAATTGTGATACTTTGTAAGTTATGAGCAAAAAACCACTCGGGACGCAGGTGTACGAACACTTTATTTCGCAACTGCAAAATTAAACATTCTGGCTTACACAGACTTTGGAATAATTAATAGTTTTCCCATAGTACATTTCAATACTATCCTAGTTCAGCCTCGTTAGATATGGAAACAATATATCATTGTTGATATCATACTTCACAAATTTAAGTTTGTTTAATAGACTCCTTTTTTGAGTCTCAACTTGTTTTAAATTTCAAAGAAAGGTTGTTTTGAATTACGATATAATTCTGTTTTCTTAACATGCTTTGTGAAAGTTATATTTTGTTATTGTAAATCATTTAGTTCTTTCTCTACAGAAATGATTTTATTAAGAAACAAAAATTCAATTCTAATAATCTCTTTGTAATTCCATGAAATCTTTGGATCTCGTGTTGTTGGTATTGACCTAAAATATCGCTATCTTCTGTTGACAAATCTTCTGATTGTATCATACATTTTATTAAGTGAACACTGAAAAGCAAACTTTACGTTCCTCTGGATAAACACGAATCTCTTACATTTTAAAAATAGACTACATATTTTTAAGCCCTTGAAAGCTGATATTCCTCTATACATATGAGGCTGCGTATTTTCTAAACTCCGAGAATTATTGCAAACGTTTGAAGTTTCAGAAGAATAAAAAAAACATTAGTATACTTTACATACAAATTACCATAGTTGTAATGCAAGCAATAAAATGCGATCTTATTTCTAGTACATAATGTGGAAGATATGGAGTGTAAAGCTTAGCAAGTATTAGTTCTTGTTTCTTGTTTTTTTTAAATTCACGCAAAGGTACACAAAATATACCAGCGATAACCGTCCGTAATTGAGCAGTGTAAGATTTGAGGAAAGGCAGTATTCAAATCCGCGATCTTCATGTAGAATTCATTGCATTACTTAGAAAATTTTTATGTTGCTTGTAAGTGTGAAAATATCACACAGAGTATTGCCTCTGTTTAATGCTCTAGGGGCATTGCAAACTATAAAAGGGGATGCTAAATAGAAATTAATCTAGTAATATGATAAAACATGTAACATAAAATATATATCTATAATAATTTCTAATAAACACAAACTATTTATTTGTAGATTTGCAGTAAGTATGGTATTTATAGTTTGCAAAAGAAAAAACTCCTGCAAATTAGTCTTGACATGTACTATGTATTCTCCTGTCATTGGCACCATGATAGGATCTTTGAAGTTAGTTGTTGCAGCGAACAAGATATTGGAAAATTGTAATCCACGTGACTTTATCAGTTATTAGTATTGATTACTGATTTCTATGATTAAGTTTCATTTTATATCTTGTTGTTAATACGTAGGTCATGGCGACTATGGATAGTCATACACTGTGACATTCAAACTTAAACGGTAGTAGTCAATAAGAAGAGGCAAGAACCTGCAGAATTCTTTGTTGGATTACTGCTGCTGTGGCAATATGTAAGCCTTATATAGATGGTGATAATTAGAGGGAGCATTAATCGAAGGCATATGCCATATTAAATTTCATTTTATTGGTGAAAGGGTCGCACTTTTCGCACTTTCATAATATGTTAAGTTCTGAACTACTGGTTTCTGTACTTACAATGGTAATATTCAGGGTTAGGTTCCCTGCAAGGTACTCTATTACTTTGTATATTTTTGTCACAAAACCTAAAACAACTGAACAACTAGACATTGTGGCAAATACTTTTTATTTCTTTAACAATTCAAGCCATAAATAGTCTTGTATAAAAGGTTGGTGGATATTAAACTTGAGTTTATTTGGAAGTGGATTGAAGATTCAAGTTATAAAAAGTTAGTGATCATGTATTATATGAACAACGAAGTTAAATATTTAATATACAATCGAGTAGTTTTTCCACTACTTGGATATTAAGAACATTAGTATTGTAGTAGAACTTTACCTTTAATTTTACTTTTACTTTACTTTTAATTTTGATGGAGACCAGACGCTCAAGTTACCCAGAATTACAAAATTGTTACGAGATCGTTTAATAGACCGACCTTGTAGTGAGAACCTGTATACTCTTTTAATAATCAAAGCATGTTTTGAATCGACTTACACAATACTGGTGCCTACCATAACATGACAATGTCAGTTTTGTATTTTTTGCATGTTGCCATCGTTATGAGGGCTTTATAATATGACAATCAGTTCCCATATTCATTGTTAAAAAAGTTGCTCAAGAGCTGTTGGTTGGTAGTAGTGACTAGCTGCCTTTCTTCTAACCTTTCACTAATTATTTAGGGACGGCTAGCGTAGTTCCAAAAAATAACTGATCGTGAGATTTAAAGGAATGAAAACAAAATTAGAAACCAAAATGTAGTTACACATCTCACACATATAAGAATTTTACGGCAAGTATTCTTTCATTAGTGAGCCAAGCTGAATTTTTGTTCAACTTTTCGTGCGAAGGAAAGAAAATTCAATCAAGACTGAATATTTCATATCTCAAGAATTTCGTAATAACAGTCTTATTCCGAGTTAAAAGCGTTTGAATAAAATTAGTTAAATATTAAATTAAACTAAAGATGTAATTAATATAATGGAAGAAAATAGGCAATTACAAAATTGAAGATAAATGTTGTAGTTGTGTTTACTTTAGGCAGATAAATAGAAACTTAAAGTTGAGAATAATCGAACATTAAAGAAGTGTTAAAAATAACAGTAAAACCTCTGTGCTAGCTGAACATATAAGTACTGGTCATATCATTCAGTTCAAAGAAACTGTTATATTGGCAAAGCTGAATGATATGGTAGCTAGAAACATTAAAGAATCTATAGAAACAATACAACATATTAAAATAATTATCATGTTTACAATAAGGATGGGAAGTTGAGAAGTCAGAAAGTATATACGTTGCGTGATTTTAAGTTCCTTATATAAATTAACTATTAGTACTGAGTCATATGATTAATGACATTGGATTATACGGTTTACACTTTTGAGGATGGTGTGTAGAGTGTTTATTTTAAGATTTTGAAAGCCTTCAAATAAAGCTATGAAATTGTGTACTTAGAAGCATTAATTGTGTGAGTGTTTTAGTCACTTAAGATATAATAAAAACTTATAGTTTGCATTTATTGCCCATATATTATCGTATACATAATATATTTAGAAGTAGCATATAGTGATGTTCTTAAAATAATTTCCCCAACAGTTTTAATTTTGAAGTTTTTGTATTTATTCTTTTTACTTGATAACAGTACATAAAAATACAAAAAAATACTAAAATAGAATACGTAGATGCAGCTGTAAAGATAGGATGTTTTTTTTCAAAAAAGAATAACAATCAAATTTTAGTGAACCAGACAACATCAAATGTACCAACAAATGTAACGTCGATATAAATTCAATCTCATTATCAAATATAAAGAATACCAGCTTTAACACAGAATACTGTGTATATATATTTTTAGTTGTTGGCTTGGTTAAGTAAATAAACAAATAAAAACATCACCAGAAGGCCTATGTTCTGCTGTCGTAGCCGAATACCACAGGCTAAATCTAATTTTTAAGACTTTATAACATGACATCACATTACCAGCATTGAAGTCTTTATATGTCACTCGTCGTGCTATATATTACATTACGGCCTGGGCCGGCATGGCCAGGTTGGTTAAGGCGTTCGACTCGTAATATGAGGTCACGGGTTCGAATCCCCGTCGCACCAAATGTGCTTGCCCTTTTAGCTGTGGGAGCGTTATAATGTGACTCTCAATCCCATTATTCGTTGGTAAGAGTAGCCCAAGAGTTGGCGGTGGGTGGTGATGACTAGTTGCCTTCTCTCTAGTCTTACACTGCTAAATTAGGGACGGCTAGCACAGATAGCCCTCGAGTAGCTTTATGCGAAATTCAAAAACAAACAAAGAAACTATTACCTTACATAAAATATCCCTTACAAATAATTGTAAGTCAAAAGCTGATTTATATTGTATTTAAAAACATATTTGCCTAAATTTCTCAATTTTGATTGACGCACAGTTTAACTTAAATATTTTTCTAGTATGATTATCACAAATTTTTGTTTAAGAGGTGTTTGAATAGGTTGTTTTTATTACGAACGATGATACTGAATTGTTTGTCCTGGAAATTTTATTTGCTTATTAAGTCGTTCTGAAAATTCCGCTTTGTTTACAAGTATCGTATTGCATGAGATAAATTTTAAGACTCCTTATTGCATAGCGATATCGTTTTCATTTCTTGTTAAATTTCTGTAAAAATCTTATTAATAATTTTACAAAACAATCATTAAACCATCAGATTACAGAAAGAATTTCGTGAGTGTGATGAAATATTATATAATAATTTTGTAAAGCTGTAAGACATAAAGATTGCATGGATTTCTAGTATTATTTTATGATCTACCATTTCACGTTTATCAGATTCAAGCAACACAATAACTTCTAATGAAACAAATCTAATATTGGCATTCTTAACATACTATTGAGATATTAGAGCATAAGTAGCTAGTAAATACCATCAATATCTTACATGAATTTTCACACCTCACTCTTTAACGCACCCATATTGTCAATGTGCAGAGTGCGATTTTTCTTGGGTAACAAGGGTCTATGGACGGAGACTTAGATTCAGTCTACCATTGAGTTCCGTCAGGAACCAGTTTTGTTTCAAAGAAACATTTATCTATAATTTAAGTAGTATAGAAGTTAATTATGAAGTAACCTATACAAAACTAATGTATATTTTAATTATTTATATCTGAATTCTTCTTTGTATATATATATATACAAATATATAGATTACTTCTTTCAAATGTATTATTTACTTTTATCCGTCCATGTTATTATTTGATATGCTTATAAAAGTACATATTAGAAAGCTGAAAATCGATTTTAGATAAGTTTAATGAAAATTCTTATGTAGAAAGGCTGTACTTTACACACTGATTTGTCTTCATATATTATAAAACTTTTCATTATTATTTTAAACTTGTTTATTCCTGCATTAAGAATAAGTTCAATAGACCATTCCACAACCTGAAGTAGAAGGGGTTTTGCAAAATGTAATTGCAAGCGACGCCTTTGATAGCAAATTAATTACAAATTTGCAAGTAACAAAACTACTAATCTGTAATGAATATAATGATGCTTTAAGTTGGTTAATAATTTTTGTTTATGTAGAACTATAATCTTAACAGAACTCAAGAGTATACAAAACAAAGTGATAGAGTCAAAATTCTTAGAGCGTGAAAATATGCCAAAATATATATACAACAACAGATATTTAAGTATTTATGATGTTTCCAATACTTGTTAATTAATTAAGAACTAGTTTAAAAATATAGAAAAACTGAAAGTAATAATCAATTTGTATAAACGTATTCGGAGAATATCAATACAGGTTATAGATGCACTTCCTTCTATCGACTATGATACGTGAGAATGTTGATATTTGCCCGTGGTAAAAATCTATCATTTTCTTACACGTTGTTATCTATACGTGTCATTTTATTACCTTTGTTTGATCTTTACATTTATTACCGGAACATTTCTAATTTAATACATTAATACCCTAAATATGTTAATGAACATAATATAAATGTAGAAGAAAAGTTATCGAGAGGTACTCATTTTACTCAGAATCAGGTAATGAACTTTTTTCGCATTAATGACAAGAATATCAGAAATTGTTAAAATTCTCTTATGATCAAAATGTGGTCTGACGCTCAGAACAAAAAGAAATGAATTGTTTCATTATTTTAGAGACTGACTGGAATAGCTCACAATACATTCGACTCAGTCTGAAACAGCATAACGAAAAGAAAACTGCGACTTTTAGGATACTTAAAGCACAGAGATTAAATAGTTTAAATAATTTGCTCAATTCTTGGTATGAAAGATTCTCTCTTATCTCAGATAACAATTTTTTGTCAAAACAAAATTTACAGAAGCTCATAGAACAAAAATTTAAAATGTTGATTCTGATCATATTATGTCTGACTGTTGGAGTTTGAAAAAGAAAAGAATGCAACATCCAATGCGTTTATGTACACTTATGGACATAGTTTCACCAGATCACTTGATGTTGTTTATTTAGCCAATGTTAAAAAGACTGATGCTGATATGGAAGGATCTAAACCTTTTATGTTTGTTTTTGATGAATATTACTGCTAATCCTATACCAATACATATTTTGTTGTTAGAAGGTGTATTGCCTTTAGTTATGAATACTGCCACTGCTGAACCTGTTTTGACTCAGTAAGTGGACGGTGGCTTTATAAAAGTTCTTTTCTTTTAAATTTACTTGACATCAGATCTAGATTCGGTACCAGTTCTGTCTGGAGCAAGACCACCTCTCTCAATTAAGTATGTATAATTATTGTATGGAAACGATTTGGCTGGGGGAAAAATTTTTGCCGAGCTTCAAGTAGGATGAAGTTGTTGAGGAGAATCTAGAAGTGATTCCCTCATGCTCAGTGACTCGAGCTCAGGATAAGAAATTAAGCCAAAATGAAATAATAGATACGTGTTCAGAGAACAATGTAAATTTGTGACAATTATTGGATCTCATGATTGATTGTCCATCTTACAAGTCTGACGGAAAGCAAAAAAGGACGTGAGGGATCTGGTTCACCTGGTGAATTTCCGTTTGCCAAAAGCAAACTCATTCGTGAGCACGAAAAGGATCCACAGATCTCTTCACTGTTTAAATGTGTACTCCAAAAGAATGTATTGAAAAAAGTTTCAAACGATAACTTTTGTCAAAATGGGGTGCTCATTAGAAACTGGAGGCAACCAAATGTATCAACTTCAAAGAAGGAGGCTTTATCAAATTACTGTTTTAAAAGCATATCGTTCGCAAATATTGAAAGTTGCCTATGAACTACCTTTGGGAAGTCATTTAGGAATCAACAAGACGCGTAACAAAATTATGATATATTTATTTTGGCCAAAAAAATTAGGAAAGATGTTTCTCGGTTTATCAAAAATTGTCATAATGTCAATTGGTTGGAAACTCGAACCATAAAATTTCTTTTGTTTTTCTTGGAAACCTATCCCAGCACTCGAAGATTTCTTTCGTCGTGTAATTATTGACTCTGTTGGGTCCATTCCAAAAATTCCATTAAAACATCAGTATTTGTTGACAATTATGTGTGCATCCACTCGATTTTCTGAAGTTATCATCCTTTTAAGAAATATTTCAGCAAAAAAATCTAAGGCAGTGATAAATTACTTTACTTTTGTTGACTTGCCTTATGAAATTCAATGTAATAAAGGATCAAATTTTATGTCGGGGTTTTTCAACAAATCGTTTACCAGCTCGTCGCTAAACAGATGAGATCTAACACCTACCATCCTGAATCGCAAGGTGTTCTTGAAAGATTCTAGTCTACCTTAAAAATATTATTCGGACTTATTCTCTGGATAATGAGAAGGACTGGGATGAAGGAGTTAATTTATTATTATTTGCTATTCGTGAGTCAGTTTAGGAGTCGTTAGGGTTTAGTCCATTCAATTTGGTGTTTGGCCATTCAGTGCGTTGTCCTTTGAAGTTACCGAAAGAACAGTAGTTTATAAATGACCCGAAAGAAATGTACTTACTGAATTATGTTTCCAGGTTTCGGTCCAGATTTGCGGATCCTTGTGAAGTGAAAAATCAACTTGCTACTTTATTTAACGAATATGTGTGTATATTTGCGGACGTTCCTAATCTAACCAAAATTGCCATTTATGACGTTATGTAGGTCAATATTCTGTTGTGAAACAACGTCCCTATCGTGTGTATCCAATCAAGGCTGATAAAATGCGTGAGAAAATGCCTTATGAGCTGGAAAATTCCATTACGGAATCGAGTAAAAGTGACTGGTATTTACCTTTTATTCGGTTGGATTTTAAACAACAGAGACACTGAATACCATATTTGTTATTTTTCTAAAATGTTTAACTCTCACCAAAAGAATTACTCAACCGTGGATAAAGAAACATTGGCTTCAGAATATTTCAATACATGTATATCTGCATTTCAACAATATATTGTCACTTACACTGATCACAACCCATCGACCATTTGAATCAAATAAAAGGTAAGAAAAGAATGCTGTTAAATGGAAGTTTAACATTAATATAATATGGTTTGAAGATAACCCTCGTCAAAGGGGTTGATACATCTGTGCTAATGCACTTTCACGTGAAGTATAATTTTATTATCATCAGCTTATTTGTATCATGTTATACGTTTAAGATGATATAAGTTGTATAATTAGTTGACGATGTATTGTATTTAATCTATTGGTCGCAGTATATATGTATATATACATATAAGATCTCAGTTAACAGTGCCTGGGAGCTGGGAATTGATTTCAATATAATTAAAAAGGTTTTCTGTTGATGTTGAAATTTCATATAAAGAGGATTTAATACCTCAAAGGAATAATTGTTTACTTTTTTATCAAATTAGAGGAAAGATTACAAAGATCAAATTAATATGTCACAGGTAAAAGTTATACTTTAAGTCATTTACATAATTGGAAATATTATTGTCTAGTTTTAATGAAGTTTCTTACAAAATCGTATCATTCTCTGATGACTGCTTACAGAAAGTCTGGCAAATTTAGCTAAAATTAAGATCATACTAAAAATTAACCATTTTATCTTTTCCCTAGCTGAAATATCAAGAAAATCAACTCTCAACCTATTAAAAGGCAAACTACTGATTAGCGATGTGCAATTTGAACTAGTAAGAGTTAACAGCCACTTTTTGTATACGATTTCACATGCTACATTTCAATTGATATGAAAAGCGAATAGCAATAAAGCTATTCCAACTTAGTGTAGAGGTGTTTTAAAAGCAATGGACGTTAACATTTATTTTTCGCGTAAAAATTCATTGTGTGAAGGTGTGAAAAGTTACACATTTTTTAGTTTATTCTACTGAATTAAAGAAGAAGGCACAATTTTCTCCAGTTCACAGTTTGTGAAGATCTAATCCATTCATACCTCAGTGAGTCAGAAGAAAGCTTTCGCTATTACACTGTTTAAACCCATTGCTGGATTTCCCGCAAAGTACAGAGGGACAAATATCCTGTTTTTTAGATTTACGGCAGATTCAGAACCAACAACTGATCAGGTGGAGATACATTAGTTTGTGGAAAATTGTCCTTATTGTTTTAGGTATTCAAAAGATTAATACTCCATTTTAAAGGTGAGGTGCATTAAATTTTTTTTATTTGGAAGTAGAGTGGAGATTCAATTTAAATCGATTTAATCAAAGTGTCTATATATATATTATATTAAACATTATACAAATTATACTTGTCCCTAAAAGTGTTCTGTTTTATAGAATAAGTAGATTCAGAATTAAGAGTAATAAATATTTTTTTCTCACATTTTACGTTCATCTGTTATTTCCTGTTGTGGTCTACAGAGTGCATAATTCTTATTATTTATGACATGCACGCGTCTTACTGATGTAAAGACAGAGCAAACTGCAAAGTTACACATCCTTTATATAATATAATTTTAGTATCTGATCACTGACTGACACTCAAAAGACTATGGTAAAAACACATGACTCCTCTCGGCAACTTCCTTTGAGCAATTCCGGGAAAATAAAAAAAAATGAGACTTTAATTTTGAAAAAATACTTCTTATGCACATTAAATGTTAGTTACTTAGGGACCCGATTCTGGTATAGAACTCTGGGATGTGTTAAATTTTTATTTTCATAGCGCACGGATTAAAGGTTTATGTCATCCAGAACAAATAAATCAGTGTGATGTATAAAACTGAAATTATCATTTAACGCCAAGGTGGTTTTTTATATCGTCCAAAGCTACACGAGGGCCATCTGCAATAGCAATCCCTAATTTAGCAGTGTAAGACTAGAGAGAAGGCAGCTAGTCATCACCACCCACCGTCAACTCTTTTACCAACGAATAATGGGATGCACAATCACATTATAACACCACTACGGCTCAGAGGGTGAGCATGTTTGGTGTGACAAATATGTAAACCCGCGACTCTCAGATTACAAAACGAGTACCTTAACCACCTTGGTATACCGTCCCTAAACGATAGTGAAAACAACCGTTTTGTCCCTTAAATATCAAAGACATTAATTTCTTGTTTATTCCTTATGCATGGGGGTTAAATACTTCAAAACACTTTGTAGAACTTTTTGAATCTGAAAGGTTGATCTCTGTATGTTTTCATTAAAATTTGGAGAGGCGGCGGATATGAAGACATTTCCAAAATGGGTGAAGAGAGATAGTTCACCTATGAGCGCCCGAGAGTAACTGAAACACTTGTGTTAGACAAAGAGAAATCTGCTCCCCAAACAATATATTCTTTATAGAGCATTATTCTTATCAACTCAAAATTGTTTTGCAGAACAGCCTTCCTAAACAAAACTGTGCCACCTCTGTAAACAGGAAGTATGAAATAAGACCTCTTAACTTTCTGCTGAATCACTCATGACTCATAATTATTCACCGTGGACAATGAAAACGAAACCTTAAAAAAAATTTTTATTTCCCTATAAATTGTTTTGTCGTTTGTGAATGTTTCAGTATTCAAGGTCTTGCTTATAATTACAACAGGGATATATAACAATGACCAAACAAAATATTAAATGTTTTTATTGACATTTTCGGTAAAGATAACTAGTTTACATTTTAAAAGACATCTTTAGTATAAGTACAAGAATGACAGAAATCAATCAGAAAATTTCCAGCTCTCACATGTTAAACAGAAGACCCTGAAAAATAAAATATAAATATTATTGAATATACAAGTTTAATACAAGAAAAAGTGAATAATGTGATAATCTTTTGGCTTTAGTTATTTTTTGGCAAACTGTAATTTTCATAATCTGCTTCTAGTTGTACAGCATTATGTCTGCTGATTTACAAATCTACCGAGTTTTAGTACCTGAGGTAGGCATATCGCAGAAAAAAAAAACCCATTGTGAATCTTTGTACTTAGAAGTTAATTAAATCTATTAAAAATATAACAATCTATTCAAACCTTATCGTGCTGTATAGGTTTATTATTATTGTTTGGATTGATGCAAAACCACATTGAGCTACTTCCAATGACCAAAGCGGTGAATCTATTCCCGGATCGTAGAGTTGTGAGTCCATAAACTTAAAACTATCCTGCAAGCGGGTATATGTTTGTTATTAATAGAAAGCAATTTCAAACAATTTTTCCAAAACCCTATGACCTTCGTCGCGTCATCCTGTATCACAATGTCAGGTTTGGTGCTGATTCATCAAGAAATTTGAACAAATAGACATTCACAAACATTAACGTTTATTTATATAAATATATACTCTGGTAGAAATGATACAAAGTTATATAATAATTAAGTGTTGCATTTCCTTTACAAGTGCCCTGAAAATTCAAAATCAATTACAATTTATCTCTTATTTAATGTAGCATTAAAGTTTAAATGTGTGCAAAATCGTTTCATGATTAGCTGGAAAAATTCTACAGCTAAGTTATGTGATATCCTATGAAGCCACTTGGGTTTAACAGAAAGATGCTCTCACCAAAGTATCTTCATAAATAAATTTGTCACATCTATTTCTGAACAACATCAGAAGCAATATCTTGAAGACCTTCAATAAGAAGTTCCACGTGCCTTGATGAGGAAGCTAGACCGATGACTTAAAGTCTGAAAAACTATATACGGAAAAGTTTGTTTTAACACTATGTTTACTGAAATAACAACTAACTTGCAGTATTTAAAAGAAGAAAAGTTTATTTTTAATAAATGAATAGGTAACAGAACTATTCAAACAAATAACATGACAAAATTAAATCATAAAAAAAATGCACCAAGTAACTACAAAATATTTCATCCAAATAATATAACCGAAATAGAGGGTTAAGTCCAAATAATTTTGAAAATATATTTCAGTACGTTAACCCAACAAATCTCAATAACTAATTAGATATAGCGAAAACATATAAGTTTTGTGAGATAGAAAGAATCTTCCTAGACTGTCTCTCCCAACATTTTTCTAGTTTAAGATGTTTCTTTTTTGGCTTTACAATGTGGCGGTTCTTGACCGATAGGAGAACTAATTCCAGCATAAAATATTAAAATCCACAAAAGAAGAACATTTTTATAAAACACAGTTAAAATCTTTATTTAAGCCAATAAACGATTGCAAAAGCCACTTTATATATTTCAACATTGTTTCATCTCATCTTAACGAGTGTGAAAAAGAAACAGTTAGTGTGTGTTATTAAGGCCATTTCCGTAGAGCTGTCTCTGTATATGACGGAATGAAGAAGATGATATATATCATGTATGTTTCTGGATAAAGTTGAAGAAAAGAAAGAAGCTTATTATTATATATGATTGTTACTGTCATTAACAATAACAAAAAAATTTCTTGTTTTATCTGCTAATATTTAGTGAAACCTGTTTAGGCGTCTCGAAGAGAAATTATTCATAAAATGCACTTTTGTTCAGATAGGCTTAGAGTAGTTAAAGACTCATATCAGTGTACAATCCGGAAAGCATTATATATAAAATAGAATCACAAGCATTTATTAAGTGGGTTTTTTTGCTCACCATGTTCAGATTGGTAACATTCTGTTTCGAGTTCCTTAAATCTAACAATTCTTTAAACCCACAATTGTGAACTGAAAAACATAAGGTATAACTTGTTTAAAATTTGAATATTATTATTAACACGTTTCAATTCATCTATTCAAAATCGTCTGGCCCGGCATGGCCAAGCGTGTTAAGGCGTGCGACTTGTAATCTGAGGGTCGCGTGTTCGCATCCCAGTCGCTCCAAACATGCTCGCCCTTTCAGCCGTGGGGGCGTTATAATGTGACGGTGAATCCTGCTATTCGTTGGTAAAAGTGTAACCCAAGAGTTCGCAGTGAGTGGTGATGACTAGCTGCCTTCCCTCTAGTCTTACATTGCTAAATTAGGGAAGGCTAGCACAGATAGCTAGATTTGTAGATCGAGTAGATTTGTGCGAAATTCAAAAGCAAAATCGTCTTCTCTTTATACAATCGTAAAATTTTATTATTTTAAAATGCGAATAGGTTACGAAGAAATAACAATAAAAGATACAATATTCGTGATAAAGTACAATGCTAGACCCCAATCGTTTAATCCATTATAAAGTTGGAATCAAAGTTTTGTAATAAATAACATTTCACATGTGTCTCTGGAGTGCCTTACTCAGACTATATTTTGTTCAGTACGAGAATAACGCATCAACTAGGATAGACGTCATATTAGGCAAACATCTATCAATAATACTATTTTTTAAGCATTATGAAAGCGTAATGTTTTGGTGAGAAATAATGTAAGTACAAAGAAGAGATACCGTAGCCCAATATTTGTGATACCAGTCGAAACTCAAAAATATATGAGAGTTTTTCTGCCTGCCGCTTGAATTTTCCTTTTCTTTATCACTTTAATGCACGATGTTTTAGCTGATTGTTCATCTGGGGCTTCATTATTCAAATTAAAAGTATTTTTAATTCTTAACAGCAACTTGTTGTCTGCACTATCAATGTCTTCAAGCATTTGCTGGAGAATACAACATTATAGTTATTGTGTTTCTATTATTGACAAGTACGTTCGTTTCTCATTTTAAACCACTTACTTAAAAACATTATATGCGCTTTAAGAGAATAATAAGTCTCCCTATTCGGCAAAACAAAAATTACCCTAAAATGGTCGGTGGGTATTGTTAACCAGTTGCTTTGACGCTAGTCTATCAGCTAAAAAATAAGGGTGATTAGCACAAATATCGTTTGCTTAGCTTTGTACGAATATCTAAGAACAAAGATAAAAGTATGAGACTTACCCAAAGAGAATATAGCCTGTAAATATTTCAAACTTACCAAACATGTAAGTTATTTTTATATATAACCCCTGGCAATATCAAGCAACTAGAAACAAGTTGAAAGAAAGTTCTCGTAGCCATAAAGTCAGGTTTGAAGAGCTTTGTTTGTTCGTTTTGTAACATCGCGCAAATCTACACGAAGAAGATTTGCACTAGTCTTCTTTAATTTAACAGTGTAAGACTAAACGGAAGGCAGCTAGTCATTATCACCAACCGCCAAATCTTGGGCTACTATTCTACCAGTGAATAATTGGATTGACAATCACCTTATAATACCTCTACGGCTAAAATGGCGAGCATGTTTGGTGTGATAGGGATTCGAACCTAAACCCTCAGATTACGAGTCAAGCGCCTTATCCACCTGGCTATACTGGGTCGTTGAGATGCTTGACACGTACATATTTTAATATTATATTTTCAACTGAACAGCTTGTTTGTATGAAAGTTTATTTTTTAGCTTTATGAATAAGGAAGTGGATATATCAATATTGTTTTCGTTATTTGGTAATTTCAAACAGAAGAAAACTTTGCGTGTCAAATCACCCAAACAATTAAGTTAGAACCGTCAAAACTTCAAACAGACCTATCCGTAATCTAAAACTGTTGAATAAGTTAAGAGCAAACATTCAGTAGCTTCTTCTGAATTTGCAGCTAATTTTAAAGTGAGAGTGGAATTAAATGGTAAAGTTAAAACACCCATGCAACCAAAACTGTGGGACATGTTTAGCGATATATAACAGCACAAATATACAATAATTACGCGTTTACAAGAAATGAAGGAAAATGAAAATGCGTGAAATATCTTTAAAACGTATCTTGACATTTAGGGCAAATAAGAGATTAAATTGTTTCAATATTTTATGCCCCCTGCTAGTACAACGGTATGTCTTCGGATTTACAACGCTAAAATCAGGGGTTAGATTCCCCTCGCTGGGCTGAGCAGATAGCTCTTTGTTGCTTTACTATAAGAAGAACACAAACACAGTATTTTACAAACCGATTGTCATAACTCATAACGTCGAGATCTTTTATGAGCAAAAAGAACAAAGTGAGAATTGCGACATGCTAAATGTTTTAAAGACTTTAACTACTTTAAGCATATACACGCTTGTGCAACTTAATTGAAACAAATGGTCATTTTACAATATTTTCAGCATGGCGGCCGGTGTAGGCTCGCTGGACCCGCTGATTTCCTTTAATAGTCATTTTTTCAGACAGACGGCGTCATTAGATGTGTTTTGCAGTACGTTAGATCTATATTGGGGATATATGACGAAATTTTGAGGAATATTACGTCATTTGAAATTGCGTTAGAGGGGCAAGGAGACCAGTCAAAAAACCACTTCTTACCAACTCAATGAAGAAAAACCGGTATCAATGGGGTCTGAAATACAAGAACTAGACGCAAGAACAATGGAGGAAGGTGTTATTCAGTGACGAGAATCATTTCTTCGTACAGGGTCAAAGAAGTCTGCATGTTCGCAGATCTCCAGGGAAGAAACTTCGAGAATCTCACATCAATCAGTTCGTTAAACATCCCTTGAAGAAGATGTCTTGGGCTTTTTAAGCTACTATGGCGTCGGAGGCTTACATATCGAGAAGGTATGATGCGAGGATCACCGTACATTGAAGTTTTGCAGAGGAGTCGTTCCAGAAATTAAAAAGAGATTTCCAAATGGATCTGACATTTTTCAGCAAGATCTGGCTTAGTGCCACACATCGAAACTTGTGAAAAATTTTATGACAAAACGCGAATATAGATGCTGGACTGGCCTGAAAACTCTCCGGACTTAAATCCTACTGAAAATATTTTGGCGATTTGTAAAGAAAGACTTCGGGGAAAAGACTGTACTACGAAAGATAAGCTAATTGAGGCCATAATTGAGGTTTGGTACCACGATCTAAAAATTACTAAAGATTGCAGTCAACTCGTGTTCTCGATGCCAAAGCGGATTAATGATATTCTGAAAAATAAAGACGATCATATCATGTATTAATTTGTGAGTTGTTTTGGATTCTCAGAAATGAAACGCAAAAATAATGTAATTTTACTTTAACTCCGGCATCGAACGGCATTAAATTAAAACCAGAAATAAAAATATATATTTTCTAACCGTAGGCATGGTAAGAAAATATAGAAAATATGGAGAACAGAAAAGAAAAAACGCAGTTAGTGTTTTTATGCTACCGTTAAAATGAACCCAGCTTTGTCCAAGAATGTAAAACTTAATAAATATTTACTGAAAATGACTTGAAATAGTTTAAACTTAATAGTATAAAATGTTTGACCAATGTCAACTTGGAACCAATTCTTTTTTTTTATAATCTTTACCTAGCGTTTCTGTTATGATTTAATGTCAAATATCAGTTGCGTTCACATTAAAATAAAATTAACATTCGGTTTCAAGCAAATGAATTTTCCCTGACAAAAAAAGATACAAACCTCTTTCACACGAACTATTTCTTTAATTTATATCTAGCTCACGAGTTCTAATCAATAGTTATTTAAAATCAAATACATAATTTCTAACCGTTAACACAGTTTTCAATCATTTTAATATTGCCTTCCTGTTGAGAATAAAACAGAGAGTTACAGTTATCAACATCTCTTAATTTGAAAAGTAACGTTTTATAGCTGTTATGGTTACTTTATTAACATTACGTGTTAGATCATGCTCGTTAACTTTTACTAATTTGGACTGGAAGATCCTCTACAGTGCATTTGATGATAAATAGAAGTTTTAAAAAAACATTGTACATCATATTTGAAACTAAGTTTCAAATATATTTAAAAACATTGAGTATTTTCAAAATCTTCTGTCATAAGGTTATATTAATCGTACTCTGGATTTTAGGAACTTAAAGATACAAAAATGTTTGTATCCAAATGTTTAATTTTTTCTTTACTGGAGACAGAGGTTCCAAAGTAATTCCTCTTTATGGCACGATAGTGTGTGTGTTTGTGTATGTGTGAGGGTAATTAAATCTTTTTGAGTATACCAAATACCGAAGTCTAAAGGTAGATAAATGTTTCACGTTCGTCTCACTTATATAAGTCAATATTAAAATACTCAACTTTTTTGATACCTCAGTCATAACGCTTAAAGATTATTAAACAAATTAATATGTCACAGGTCAGAGTTATGAATTATTAAACCTCAAGTCTGTATATCAGTTGTTACGAACTTGAAAAATATTTACCTATATTTAGCATACTACTAAAGCGATGTATTTTAGTATATACAAGTGCGTGTGTATCGATTTACAGAAAATTACCTCCGACAAGTCACTTTCAGTTTTCATATTTGTCGTCCCATTATTATAATGATATTCACATACCATAGTTTCATCCGACTAAACCGTTGACAAAAATTATTCTGAAACATTTCTTACGTGTTCTTATGTACTCAGTTTTTTTTAAATAACGTTTATTTATTGTTTCTGTTATTATTTAGTTTAAGATAAAATAATTGGATTCACATTAAAACAAAATTAACATCTAGTCTCAAGCAAGGGATAACTCTCTGTTCAGCGAAAAATACACCCTTTTTTGCTTTCCTTACAAATACTGTAACAACAGTTAACGGGTTTGCACGATACAAGCAGTGGTCATAGATCTCGTGTATACTCTTAATTATTGGTAAGCATATAATGTTTTACATTGCTAATGATTTTGAATTATCTCAAAAATATTATGTTTTTGTGGTCAATTGTCGTAAACTACTGGTGTTTACGTTTCAACAAACCTAAAACTGGTTTTTCTCTTCACTGAATTAATCTTCTTAAAACTTATACTTACAGTAAAAAGATAATGTGAACAGTAGCTTTACAGAGAAATTTGACAAATAAGAAGGTAATAAGACCCTATCTAGTAAAAGTGGTGTTTCATAATAAAAGATTACACATATGTTTATGTGAAAATATTTAGAAGAAAAAGGTATGGTAAGTATTACTGGGGAAAACCTGTTTTCTTAAAAAGTATTTCTTTATATTACCTACGTAACTCTTTGTTTCCTTGAACCTGTCTCATGACAATATATCATCTAGACATATCTGCGTTTTTGTTATAACATTCGAATACACAATGATATTTTTATCTAACAACAAAAACATGCTTTTATACTAAGTTATGTATAGTTCCTGGAAGCACTGAATGCAAGCAACGCACTTTAATATTTTACTAAACATGTTCTACTACTTTTCGGTACATAACATCAATACTGGGTAGAGTTGTTTGTATACAGGGGTGTTTCCCACTTGCTTTAGAATAAGTAATTCTACCTTCATTCGGCTATCTCTAAACAAGATATTAACAATTATTGAAACCCTTATAAATGTTAGCATTTTTCTTCGATGTCCTTCTTTCGTATTATAATTTATCTCATAATCCAGATTTCCTATCTTAAGAGATTCACGTGTAATATTAAAACATCAACTTTACGTACTTACAATCATTATAAGTTTGTTTACATTTTGAATATTGTTTGAACATTTTTGGGTGCTAAGTTTCTTACCAGACGTATATCATAGTACCAATTAAAACGCATTCTTACCAATAGCATAGGATACTAAATACAAGAACAAAGACATACTTATACCGAATGATTGTGAGGTAATTAAAACAAACAAACAGTTTAATTTGTAAACAAAATATTTATCAAACAGAAACAAATATATTTATACAACTTACTATTGGCGTTTACAACGTCTAGCTGAATATATCTTACACTTTCAAGCTTAATGAAATTAATGAAACTCCTGCTTGGATTTAAAAGACAGTTTTCAGAAGAAAAAAAAATTAATTCTTGATCACACTTTATGTAAACCAAATAATAAATATTTAAAAATTAGTTGGAACATATGAAGTCTCATGTCAGGCTGAGTATAATAAAAATATTTTCAAATGTTGGTGCGATTTTAAATATTTAGATCGTTAATTAAGTTAAGTTAGTTTGCAAATGGCTATCTATATAAGACCTTTAACTATTTGGAATATGTTAAATTATTATGCATATAAAGAAGTACTTTTATCCTGCGCAATAAGAAATTTGGTTTTACCTCCCATCCGTATATTTGTTCTGTTAGTAAGTCATATTTACCTTTCAAGCAATACTCATTTCAGATTTAATTACGTCACACTGAAATCTTTGTGCTTTTAAAATAAGATGAATATTAGAATCGGTTATTTTGATGGATGTAAGAATTTGAAACATGATCAGATATAACTGATTTTCTCACAAAAACAGAAGACAAAATATGTGAATGAATGAATAAGTAAATCAAGCACGTTCATCGTTTTTACAAGTATCATAAATACCCGCATATACATAATGTGTACTTTTTTCCAAAACTTTTTCGGTTCAAATGTGAAATGCACAATATGCGAGGGAATGGTATTGTTACAGTGTATGTGTGATGAAATTTTCAGTCAGAAAACGGCATCAACATATCTTATATAATTTCGTAATCATTGTTTCTCGCTTTCGGATAATCGGAACGAAACAAATAGTACCAAAACAAAGTTGTAAACAAAAGTCTCAACACCTGCTATTTATGTTCCATCCATCGTCATATCTAGTCATTTATGTGTAACAGATTCATTTTGTCATCCGTTAGAAATGATTGTTAAAATGCTGGTATTTCTTACAATGATTAGTAAAAATATATTTTAGTGAATTTTTCTTTCTATTTTTGGGAATTTTCTGCGTTAATACTATACTATAGTATAATACATTTACAGCAATTTTCAATCGTTCTATGTTGTTTATATATATAACACATTATTTAAAAACTATTATATAGAAATTATAAGTGGTCTTAAATTCAGCATTCGTTTGTTCATTAAGTAACACGTGACAGATCAGTACAACAATACACCATTCGCTACACAAGTACCAAATATCTGTTAGTATTGCTCTACGCGCTAAACACGGGCATTTCGAGTCCAAATATTATAGTGCACCTTATACCCGGGTTCTGATGGTGATTGTAAACGGCCAGCTCTTATCGTATAACGAAAAATAACTTTTAACTGAAGAGAGTGAGGGAAGCTGAGATTAGTGTACGTAGATTCAAAAACCTTTCGGCGTGTTTTTTGCACAACTTATTATCCAAATATGATTTTATTAGTAATCCAACATACTTTACGTGGACGATCACTCCCACTTTTTCCCTGTGTGTGTGTGTCTCTTTTAGGGTTAGTTATCGTTTTGGTATAATGTAAAACTTCTCCAAACAAATATAGATTATCAGAGAAACGATAAAGTTAAAACAAAGCAGAGTAAATATTTTAAAAAAGCAAACATCATAGGAGTTAACAACAGGTTTGTCCCTTAACAATTACTTACGGTAAATGAAATGGGGAAAATCCAGCAAACAAGCAACCCTTCTTGGTACTTATGTTATGTAAAAAGTAGCAGAACTTGTTGAATAAAATATGCAAAAAGTTGTTTTCATTCTAAACTTTTAAGAACTGCTCTTAGCATAGTATAATAATTTATGTTTGGTATTAAATAAACATCATTTGGTCACGTTCATAAAACTGCAAAGTGATATATATATATATATATACATATGATTAATCAAATCTAATATGTCCACAGTGGCACAGCGATATGTCTGCGGACTAACACTGGTAGAAACAGGGTTTCGAAATCCGTGGTGAGCAGAGAACAGATAGCTCATTGTGTAGCTTTGTGATTATCTCCAAGTAAACAAATAAGTGAAATACATTAGTAGTATATATTTGTGTGTGTTTTCATTTCGCAAAGCCACATCGGCCTATCTGAAGATTCCACCGAGAGGAATCCAACCCCTGAGTTTAGCATTGTACTAGCGGGGGATATTATATATGTAAAAGTTTTTTATTTAATTTTTGTGCAAAGCTACATGCTAGCCATCCCGAATTTAGCACTGAAGGATAAGAGGGAAATGTAACTAATCATCACTACTCACCGCCAACCCTAAGGCTACTGTTTTACTAATGAGCAGTGAAATTGGAAGGCTGTACGGGCGAACATGTTTTAGTGAGACGGGATACTAAGATTGCGAATCGAACGCCCTAATTCGCTACTCACAACAATTCAATCTGAGCATACTTTCAATTGTTATTTTTTAATTCGTTAACAACTAATTAACAAACTGGATTTAGATCAACCAGTTTACGGGTTTCATTGTATTGAAACAACTCAAGAGCATTAAACATTCATTATACTTATCAAATGATAAAAAATAAAATCCCTATACTTTAGTTTTGAGTTTGAGTTTCCAAAAGAGCTGGGGCCCAGCATGGTCAAGCGTGTTAAGGCGTGCGACTCGTAATCTGAGGGTCGCGGGTTTGCATCCCCGTCGCGCCAAACATGCTCACCCTTTCAGCCGTGGGGGGCGTTATAAAGTGACGGTCAATCCCACTATTCGTTGGTAAAAGAGTAGCCCAAAAGGTGGCGGTGGGTGGTGATGACTAGCTGCCTTCCCTCTAGTCTTACATTACTAAATTAGAGACGGCTAGCACAGATAGTTCTCGAGTAGCTTAGTGCGAAATTCAAAAAACAAACAAACAAACAAACAAACAAACAAAAAGAGCTCAATCTCTGGATTCCATAACATTATAAAACGAAACATGTGTCCGAAACGTTCCTAATAGATAATTGGATACAATCTTTAGTAACTTCGATAGATAACTAAGCATCAGATTTCAGTATTGATATTATTTATCCTGAATTTGGAAGTTAATTTAATGTCGATATCTGTTAAATTTATGATATTTGCCGACTAGGTCGATCGACAGTTTTCTTTCTTAAAAGAAATATATTTTAATATACAAACAATAATATAGTTTATAATAACACTTATTACAAATAATGATTTATTTACAAAAGATTTACCAACATACAACAAATATTGAGTCTCATATCCAATCTGGAAATGAATCTTTCATTATTGGATCATGGGGAGAGAATTACTTCTATGTTAATACACAGGTACACTTCTTTTGATGGCTAAGTAGCTGGTTGCTTCACTCAGAATACACGTTTTTCCCCCATGACATTACCTGATGTTCTTGTAGAAATACTAAATTCCGAAGATAAACAGCGCGTAATGTTTCAAATTTATACACATTCCTACTCAAATACCCGTAGTTTTGCATTTAATAAGAGTTTATCACGGTTGTAGTTTCCAAGATTTATAGTACGCTGACTATAGCAAACCAACGACACTAAAATGTCTCTCCATGTGTTGCGCTTTTAAACTTTAAAGAGAGGTTCTAGAAAATTCAGCTGGCAAGTACTAGTATTTTACATACATACATCGTACAAATAATTTTAATTTTGGATAGCTTATCGAGGATTCACGATGATTGAATTAATTCTGAGTTGATACAGGTACAACTCACTTAAGAGAGCAAGCTAGCTCTTCACTGATCACACGAAAGTTTTTCACTGCTGAATTTACATTACGTTTTTTGTAAAAATACTAACGTCCGATAATAATCTGCTGAAGTTAAATGGTTTATAATGTTCGAAATTTATAAACGTTCCTAACCAGCAATATTATGTTCCCGATTAATGAGCGTTATTCAGAGTTATAGATTTCGAGGTTTATAGTATACCAACTGTAGCAAACCAACAGTAGATACTGTTTTCTGGCGCCTCGCGTTGGTTACAGTGACTAGTTACTAGGCGGGAATTTTGCTATATACTTTCAACGGTACAAATAACATACATTTTTCAAAATAAATTTAACTTTCATAAATGTCGATATTAAAATAAATATACAATGGTCATTCGGTCACACCTCAGATATTATATATACATATACATTGTGAACAAAATATCAAATATAATACATTATCAAAAAATTATACAACATCAATAATCATGAACCATATACATCACAATCAATACAAATAACCTTATGATATAAAATTGTTCCCTACTGATAGAGCAGTGAGTTTACGGATTTACAACGCTAAACTCAAGGGTTCGATTCCATTCGGTGGACGCAGGAGATAGCTCAATGTGGCTTTGCTACAACTAACACACACACACACACACACTCTTATGTTAACATTACCAGCTATTATGCTATGTGTTGGATAGTTCAATAACGTAATTCGTAAGTTAATGGATTTGATTGGTTTCAATTTGTATTATTATTATTAGCGTTAAATACGGTTAATCTATTTTCAAAATGTTTTTATGTATAGAAAAGTAGTGTAAAAACTGCTTGCTTACATTTTTATTAAAGTGTTGATTACTAATTATCGACTCTGGCGTGCCTAGTGGTTATTGTGCCTGATTGTGGTCCGAAGATCCAAAATTCGATCAGCGGTATATCGCTAAACACGTTTTACACTTTCAGCTGTATGGGTGTTATAGCAATATCATTTAATACAGCTATTCAAATAGGAATAGTCTCATAAGCAGAGGTATTACTGAAGGTTTGATCTTCATATAGTCGACAGATTTAGATTTTGAATGAGTATGTTTGAAGTTTCGATGTCTTTAACTTAACTGTTTAGACAGTGCGACACGTAAAGTTTTCTGCTGCTTTAAAATACCAAATACCAGAACTAATAGAGATAAATTCACTTATTTTTCAAAGAGTTTATGATTTTCTTACAACATTTATTGGCAAGAAATATTTATATTCAATGCGACTCAAGATGTTTCAACATTTCCTTTGTTGATGTTACATCGGGATTTTTTTTCCAACATCTTTAAAGGTTTCAACACTGATTGTGCTGTATGTAAAGTAAAAGTGAAATTACCGTTTTATTCACACCAACTGATAAAGAAAAGAGACGTGAATATATGTTCAAATAATAAAGCCTTTTCTTCCAATTGTAAAACTGTTATTGGATCATTGACACAGCGAAAATGATAAAAAGATAGATTCCAATCGGTCTACTGATTAACACCTAACAATATAGTGATTTCTCAGCAGAATTTTACATTTCTTTTAGGAAATGTTGATTTACAAATACGCACAACATAATATTTTTTAGTTCATGTATTTCCCTGGTGAATGTTCGCCTCACTTGTATCATCACTTTACATATAAACAAAGCGAATGAATATGTTTTTCTGAATAACTGAGAACTCAGGTAGTTTGTTTTATGTTACGTTAAAATCTATATGATCTATTTATTTCATGACGACCTCGATATTTAAACCTTACCTTAAACTAAAATCATCATTCTTTAACAAAACACAATGTGTGACAATTTAGAAATGTCCCATAACATATCTTGAACATTCATGTTGTATAATATATGTATGTATATTATAGGCAAATTAAAAGTCTTAGTTACGATTTAGTGTTTGAAATGTTCACTGAGGAGTGTTAAACACTTTCAAATTGTAGGTGAAGGTGTCATTAGTTTCCGTGAAATTTGGTGAAATAAAGGACTATTTCTATCCTTTCTAATTCGAGTATCTAACATGCTTTTCAGAGTTAGAAGCACTTAATCATACAATGATGATTATTTAATTTAGTTTTTTTTTAAGCTGAATATTTTGTAAGAAGTTTTATATCGTTTTAAGTGAAACACAACAACTTCGTCATATACAATAAATAGAACAATCTATTCATACTAACATATATATGTATAATATATAGAATATTTAGGCTGAACAATGTGTTAGATATAAAAAACAGAGAAAAGTGTTATCATCCTGTTAAATTTCACACATTTCCTAGTGATTATTATAAAACTTTTCATTTTCAGTTATTTTATTTTAACAATCAGTTGCTATTCCGAAATGTAAAATGCTCTTCCTTGTCCAATAGGTTTTCGTCATAGATGTCCTGAAATTTGAAAACCAGTTTCTCAGTCTCCTTGTTTTATTCAGTCAGGTCAAGGTGAAGAGTACAATTACTAACGTGTTCCATTTCTAGTTGACTAGTTGTCGTGAAATACCCTGAGGATTTTTTCATAGAACTAACACAGTAGATTCTGGACAAGCCAACAAATGTTACTAGAAATATTAGTGCTACAGCCCTGAACTAATTCTTAGTTTCCAAAGACGTTATCCGTTAAACTTACAAAATACATTTTTATTTCTTATGCTTCTATGGAACAGTGATATATTTGCGTACTTACGAATCTAGAATCCGTGATTCGATACCTGTAGTGGACAGAATATTAACATTCCTTTGCGTAGCTTTGTACTTTCGTATTTTGCCAGAAATGTGATAGTAACAAGAGGTGAATTATCACTGCCGTCCGACTTAAGAGTATAGGTCACTAAACAGTTTTAAAATTTTGTATAAACATCTCCTGAAAAGTTTATTTTCTCGTTGATACTCACGTTAGCTAATATAAGTTAATAGCAAGATAAACTACATCTTGGTATCAAAAAATATGTTGGAAAGTGATATTTCTAACCCGCAGCATAGCAACACATAAAACGTCTCTGTGTTGTTGTCTTTTTCAATAACAAACTTTTAGCTCATAGTTTCCTCATCTCTTGATCAATTTCAGATCTATTTACAGTTTTGTTTGCAGGAAGTCAAGCACTTTCTATTAATTTATTTGATCACGGTCAAGAGCTTAGAAATTAACTTACTCAAATTCTGACTAAAATAATCTCAAATCTCGCGGTTATTACAAAATCCCTCTTGCTTCTTTTAAATATTGATTTTAAATTTTTTGTTGTAAAAGTTTTACCTTTTGTTAGTAATTTCTTTTGATCATATGGATACATTTGCCAACATTGTATTTTATTACAGATTTTAAAATTTTGTATTACACAGTGATAACTATCTCATTTCTTTTTCATTATCTTAAAAACATCAAATTAATAATTTCCGAATGATTTGAGGATATATGATAAAAGTAATATTTTTTTGAGATCAGATATTAGGGTAATTTGGGCTTTCCGTTTATTTTTTAATTTGTTCACTCACTTACACATAGCTATCATTTAATAGATTCGAAAGATCTAATAAGAAGCTTTCTTATTTTTTGCTTGCTGTTTATCACACATTAATTAACTGTTTGATAGAGAATGTACTGAAGGAATCAAAGACAGAAGAAAACTTCAAATATGTTAGAGTGAAAAAAACATAACAATCAAAAATAAATGGAGAATTATGACAAATTTCGGACAGAGTACGGACTTCGCTTTCTACATTGAAGATATAGATGGTAAGTGTGCACTTTTGGTTTTGAAAGATTACTTTTTCTAAAAAAAAATTATGTTGCCACAAAATTCAAAATTGTTTTCAAACCATTACTGATTTACATTAATTAACTTGTCATTATAGTAGCCATTTGTGCCTAAGTTCAGCCTTTGTTTGTTAATTAGGTAACACGGTTAATTAATTGGCAATTGTATTCACTCACACACACACTTACAATCACTGATGTATGTAACAACACACCATCCGCTACACAATTGCCGATCAGCTGTTAGTGTTATAGTGTAATTTATTCCCACGTATTTACGGTGAATCTAGACGAAAAGCTCTTATCGTGTTTCTAAGAAAAGCTCTTAGTGAAGATACTGAGGGAAGCTGACGTTATCATCTTATTATCCAAAACTCATTATCCACAAATGACTTTATTAGTAGTCTAACATACTTTACGTGGAATATCGCTCCCACTGTTCCCATGTGTGTGTATCTGTTTTAGGATCGATTACAGTTTTAGTATAATGTAAAAGTTCTCTGTGAATGATGAAATAGGAAATCCCAGCAAACAACCACCGCTTCTTTGTATCGATGTTACGTAATGAAAAGTAGCAAGACTTGTTGAGTAAAATGTGCAAAAACGTGTTTTTCCAATCTAAACTTTCACGAACTATTCATTAAATAGTATGATAACATATGTTTGTTATTGAAAAAACACTTGGTCATCCTTCATGAACCAGTTTGTAATGTGATAAAAATACATAACCCTAACGAAGTCTAATACATTAGTAGTATGTATGTATGTATGTGATTTCTGTATCATTTCGAGAGAAAGGAATTATAAAAAGTGTAAAACGTTCAAGAGGGTAAGGGGTCAAATAGAATCTTATTTAGAAACTTCGAAATACTTTAAATAACAATTATTACATATGCTCACGCGAATTCTCACGCAGATTAATCGTAAATGACAAATTCAATCATAAGAACTTACAAACATGTGTAAGTAATTTCATTTCATTCATTGTTTTAATAGCTTTCCGTTCGTGATCATAATCCAGATGAGAAATAAAATACTTAGGTTCGGCTTTTCAGAAAGCGTTTGACACAGAGCAATATGAAATGGCTTGCAACGAATCTTATCTCTAAGTGTGGGAGATGCATTAACTGATTTAATATACGAGTGACTAGATGAAAGATAGTAGAGGATTATTATAAATGGGGTGAAGTCGAACTGGGTTAAAGATCCAAATGGTGTACCTCATGACTTAGTCTTAGAAGCATTACTCTTTTGATTTATATTAATGACGGAGATGAAGGAACAGTCAATAATTTTCTTAACTTTGCTGATGATATCAATGTTTTGAGTGGTGCTGACTGTGAAGAAAACGCTGCTGAGTTCGGCAAACAAATGGCATATGGGTTTTAATTTTGATAAATGCAAGATAATGCATATGGGTTATCATGATTTGAATTATAATTTCGATGGAAATAACCTTAACACTGTCAAGAAGGAAAAATATCTTGATATAATGGTTCATATATTTCTTAAACCATCCAAGCAGTATGCTGTTAGTAATTTTAGGGCAAAGAGGATTTTGGGTTGCATCTATAGAAGTATTGATTACACCTCTAAAGAGGTTATAATTTATCTGAACACGTCATTAATTAGGTCATGTTTGGAGAATTCAGTTCAGTCTTGGGCTCCTTACCTTAGGAAAGACATTGAAGAGTTCAGAGGAGGGTTACTAAAATGGTACTTAGGATGGAGGGTTTGTCATATTATGAGAGATAAAGATCTCTAAACTTTCTTTTTTTAAAAAAAGAGCTAGAGGGGATATGATTGAAGTGCTTAATGTTGCAAAAGCACTTGATAATGTTGATGCATCAACATTTTTCATAATTAATTTGTCGTCTCTCAATATTGTTATGTTATAATAATTTGTAGATAATTTGATTTTAAACGTAAAAGCTGAAAGTTTAAATAATATGTTTTATAGCGGGATCATTTAAGTAATATTTGGAAAATTGTTCAAACAATACACAGTTGAGAATAAAGAACTATTTATGGAAGTAATAATATTTTCTTTAGGTGTTAGTAGTGTTTACTCATTAAGTTGGCACACGTTTGTATTGTGATTCATGAAACAAAATAACTTGTTTAACTGGATATGAGAATCAGTCTTGCTACTTAATAGTTCCAAGTATTACGCAAGGCAATAGAAATCACTGTTATTTTGTTGAATAAAAAGTCACGTCATCACTTAGTGTATATATATATATAAGATAATAATTTCATAGCCTTCGATCAGACTCTGGTGCGCACCTTGATTTTCACTTCGTACAAGAAAGTAAGTAACATTTTGTAATTATTCAAATACTCTTCGGTTGCTTGCTTTTTGAGAAATTGTTCTCATTATTATAAAAAAAAATATATGTACAATACTAACAATGTGAAATTCGCAATGAAGTAAAATGTTTAAAACTTCGCATTAACGGGTATAAACCACATTCACGTTAGGTAACAAGATAGTGCCAAAACTATACACTTTTGATACATTCGGATGAAACTTACGTGTTATAGGTATCGAACGTTGATAAGATGGACTAAATTAGAAAAATATCTGGCACGTTCTACTAGGACATCTAATAATATGTATATATATATAATAGGATATCAATAAACCTGAAAAGAAAGCTTTAATAATAATGTTCGAAATTTTCTAATGACACATTGATATTTAACATGTTAAGAATAATGAGCTTTGAGATAATCTTTAAAATCTTGCATAAAAATGTATGTAATCATTTGTTATGATGGAACAACCCCATTAACGAAGAAAATATATTTTATCTGATCCTTTTCTCTCTTAAATTCTTGTGGCTATATGTTCTCTTGATATCAGTTTACTAATTTTAATTCTGTTTAGTTTTATGCGTACCAGTATGGCATGATTCAAAATACGAAATTTATTGTGTTTTTTAGATAATTATCATGAACAAGTCAACGATCTTTCTTTTATGCCTTTTGATATGTGGAGTTGTAATTGAGACTGAAGGTCATTGCAGGTACCACTGTGTACTCCTTTACTGCAGACATGGTATTTGCACATACTTATGTACACGGATTTGCCATGGTGTGGTTCCATACGAATTTAAAGATAAACCTAAAGGTAATATTATCATGTAAACAGGTTAGATCTATCTATTAATATATTTTTTCCCTCAAAACAATATTTTATGTATTATTGCTTATTCAGTTGACACATATGCACACTTTTCAAAAGTACTGAATGTTTAAAGGAACGAAAACTCTTAAAACGAGCAGTTAGGTTGTACCATAGATACAAAAAGAGAATATAGTAACGTATATTTACTATTTCTCTTCACTCAGGTCTCAGGTAAGGAGAGCTAATTATATATTAGCTGGAAACAATGCATAACCAGTATAATGAGCAGAAATTTGTTGTGTGCAATGTAATTAAAGTATCTTAGGTACTAAAGTAACAATTTTGATTTTGTTTCACGTTAAACACAAAGCAACACAATGGACTTTATTTTCTCTGCCCACAACGGGCATCGAAAAACGTAATCTAGTGTTGTAATATCAGTGATGTCGAGAAACCCACTTGTTGAGAAATTTATATGCAAAAACGGCTCGTTTGGGTTGAGAAAATATTTTATATAAAAGAGCTAACAACGTTTGGACCTTCTTCGGTCATCGTCAGGTTCACAAAGAAAGAGGTAACTGACCGAAAGCTGACCACATGTTTGAAAGGGGTGGGTAACTGAGTGTCGGAATGTAGAGGGCGGTATTAGATGTTTGAATATATAATTTTATTTATTTTATTATACTAATATAGGAATAAAGGCGTTCCTTTATATTGGTTTATTTTGGGTTTAAGTTGTTGTATAAGTAAGGCTTCTTTAATTTTGCGTTTGTTTATGTTTGTTTCTTTATTTAGTATTTGAGTGTTTTCTATGGTTATGTTGTGTTTATTTGACTTGCAGTGTTCGAAAACGTGTGAAGGTGACTTTTTATGTTCTTTGAATCTGGTTTCCATTTTTCTACTTGTTTCTCCAATAAAGAAGTCGTGGCAGTTATCACATTGTATTTTATAAATAATGTTGGTGTGGTGTTTGTCAGTATAGTTTTTACATAGTATAGACTTCAGTTTTGTGCCTGGTTTTTGAATAAATTTGGTATTAACTGGAATGTCATATTTTCTTACTAATTTTTGCCAAATGTTGGTTATTTGTTTGCTGATGTCAGGAATATATGGTATACAGCAGTATATGGTTTCGTGATTTTTTGATTCGTGAGATATATTTACTTTAGTTGGTTGATTTTGCTTTCTGTCTAGATGTGTGCGTATAATGTTTTCTACGGTTTGTGGAGGAAACTTATTGATGTTGATGAAGTATTGTTTTATTTTGTCTAATTCATCGTTAATTTTATCTGGTGAGCATAGTTTTATGGCTGTGTTTATTTGGTTTCTTAGTATGTTGAGCTTTTGTTTTGTTTGATGTGCTGAGTCCCAAGGAATGTATAGTCCAGTATGGGTGATTTTTCGGTGGATTTCTGTTTTGAATTGTGTGTGGGTTCTTGTAATTTTGAAGTTAAGAAATGATATTTGATTTCTTTCTTCCTTTTCACATGTGAAGTTAATGTTGGGATGTATAGAGTTAATGTGCTTGAAAAAATTAAGTATGTATTCTGTAGATTTGAATCTCCCAACCGTGTCATCTACATATCTGTACCAGTATAGTGGTGGATGTAATGCTGTGTTAATTGCTTGTATTTCAACTTATGTCATAAAAATATTGGCTAGAACTGGTGATACTGGGTTGCCCATGCTTAGGCCATTTGTTTGTATATAGTTTTGGTTGTTGAACATGAAGTTTGTCTTTATCGTGGTGAATTCTATTAGGGTTGCTAACTGGTTACTGGGAATTTCAATAGTTGGGTTAGGGTCTCGGATATAGAGTTCTAAGGCTATCTTGTAGGCTTCAGTGGTTGGAACTTCTGTAAAGAGGATATAACATCGAAACTGGCCATTAAGGCTTTATGATTAAGTTGATTTAGATTAGACTTGAAATTAAAAGAGTCTTTGATGAATGAGCTGGCTGATGTTACATATTTGGAGAATGCCCATGCTATGTATTTACCAAGATTGTAATTAAACGATTCATATGTGGACATTATTGGTCGTAATGGACAATCTGGTTTATGAGGTTTGAGGATGCCGTATATTTGCGGTGTGCGTGAGTCGGTTTTACGTAGGTAGGAATAAAGTGTTTGTGAAATTGTGTTGGCTTTTTTATTTGTAGTAGTAATTTGTTCAGTTGCGTATCGTGTGTCTTTGTTGGATTTGTGTGTATTGGTTTAAATTTGTTCGTGTCTGATAGGATATTATTCATTTTTTGGATGTATTCATTGGTGTTCATTATGACTATAGCGTTACCTTTATCTGCTTTTAGAATTTTTATATTTTTGTCTTGTTTTAGGTTTTTAATGGATTTAATGTCTCTTTTTGTAAGGTTGTTTTATTAGTTTTCTGTTTTGTGAAATTATGTTGATGGTTTTGTGAGAAAATTCTTTGAAAAATCGTTTAAGATGTTGTTTTTAGGTGTTTCTGGAAAATATAAATTTGTAATTTTACCTGGGAAGTTTGGCTGTAGGATGTCAATAAATTTATCTAAGTTGTCTTCTTTCTGTTGATTGTTTTTGGTTGTTTCCTTGTTTTTCTTCTCTGTAGAAAATATCACAAGTCTCCTGGCTGGGTCTTCTAAACATGTTTTGATATAAAATATTTTCTCAAACCAAACGAGCCGTTTTTGCATATAAAAAAGTGTTGTAATATCGTCTGCCAGTAAAAGTATTCTCATTCGAAAAACAATGTTTGTATTAGATTAATGTCTTAGCAGCTACTCCAAACTTTTCCGATACTGAAATGCTGCATCTCTCAGTTCAAGAAAAAATGTTACTTTACTAATCATACGCATACCTTAATCACTTTCATACCTTTTTATGTAACAGAGAAAAAAGTGGAATTCAAAGAGGGAGAAAAACCACGAGAATTTGATTTAAATGAGTAACTGACGTCTTTATGCAATGGTAAGTATATCATCAGTTATTTGATAAACTAGTGTTACGAATATGTTCAGTTTCCTTATTATGGTTGCCAACATTTTTATGTTTTGGTTGTTCCTATCACAAACTAACTCATACCAGCGTAAATATAATCGTGTTGTTTATTACTTTTACTCATTGTAACGGATTTACGATAATGTATTTATTTTGATATCTGTAATTGTTTTGCTTAAATATATATTTCGAAATGCATCTATCTGACATATTGTCAAATGTGTATTGCAAAATTCTCGCCTGTTTTCTAAATTTGTAGAAGAATCTTAAGTGTAAGAATCAACAATATATGATTTACAAAAGCACGAGAGCACTTGTTGAGCCAACTGAGCTTTCGAAAACCTCGTCTTAACTTTGATAAATCGATGCGCCAACAGGCAGTTTACATTTTATTCTGTTGGTTTGGTAATATTAGTATATTATAAACCTGGGAAGTTCTAACTGTAGTTAGAATTTATTAATCTGGTATTTAGAGATACTTGATTAGAAGTGTTTGCAGATGTTGAACATAATTAACCATTTAACATAATAAAATTAACTTCAAATATTAATAAGAGGGCATTAGGTTCTGTTCTTTCATTCCTGAAAAATTATCTTGTAAGTGACGTGTGAGACCTGTGAAGAATAGAACTATATAAATCAAGTTTCGTATTATTATTATTTATCTCGGACGAATATCCGATTTATTTTGTTACGTTCGTTACGTATTACGATTTCCTATAACCGAAAATTTGAATTTAGAAGTTTATTTAGTTATTACCAATATTGATCTATATACTATAGGTCTAATACTGAATATTTTAGCGACGAACCAAATACACGACGAGCAAAGAAATCCTGAATTGATATTGTTACACCTCTCTTAAGCCAGCGCTTTCTTTTCTTAGCTGGCTTCACGCCACTTAGAAGCATATATTATTAATTCTTGCTCTCGAGAATCATGTGTAAATTTTGATAACAGGCGGGCTTCTGCAATAAATGTCCAACAATATACGTCACTCGCATCAAAGAGAAACAAATGTAGATATTAATATAAATTTATAACACTGAATCTGTTACAATCATTATTTAAAATAACTGTTATTACAAATTTTATTGTTGTTTATATATTAAAAAAGAGAATTATGTGTATCAATATTGTTGGCAAATATCATAAATGTAATACATATCGACATTTAATCGCCTCCTAAATTTAAATTAGAAATTAACTCAGTTTGAAGTCAATCGTAATATGTAACATAATAATTCGGAGATTCGTCTGGGGTCAATGATAATACGTAATATCATTAACACACAGAAATAAAAATAGCTTTTGGTTCTTACTGGCAGTACATTACTTTCTTCCTTTGCTTCTCGCGATTGATTTATTTTAAGTAACATATTTTGGTATTATTTTCTGTTGTTGAGCTCGTGTATTTTATATTATTTTCTCAAACTTACAACGTATATGAGATTAAAACGTTTGAAACTGGAAATAGTATTTATTTATATAAATAAACGTTAATGTTTGTAAATGTCTATTTGTTCAAATTTCTTGATGAATCAGCATCAAACCTGACATTGTGATACAGGATGACACGATGAAGGTCATGGGGTGTTGAAAAAATTAATTGAAATTACTTTCTATAATAACAAACATATACCCGCTGGTAGGATAGTGTTAAGTTTATGGACTCACAACTCTACGATCCGGGGTTTTATTCATCGCTTTGGTCACTGGAAATAGCTCAATGTGGTTTTGCATCAATCCAACCAACAATAATAAACCGATATAGCACGATAAGGTTTGAATAGATTGTTAAGTTTTTAATAGATTTAATTGATTTTTAAGTATACAGATGCAACATGGATTTTCTCTGCGATATGCCTACTTCAGATACTAAAACTCGGAATCGTTGTAAATCAGCAGACATACTTCTGTACAACTAGAAGTAGATTATGAAAATTACAGTTTGCCAAAAAATAACTAAATCCAAAAGATTATCACACGATTCACTTTTTCTTGTATAAAACTTGTATATTCAATATATATTAATATTTTATTTTTCAGGATCTTCTCTTTAACCTGTGAGAGCTGGAAACATCTGATTTACTTCTTTTATTCTTTTACTTATATTAAATACGTCTTTTAAGGTGTAAGCTGATTATCTTTACCGAAAATGTCAATAAAAAACATTTAATATTTTGTTTGGTCATTGTTATATATCTCTGTTGTAATTATAAGCAAGACGTTTAATACTGAAACATTCACAAACGACAAAACTTATAAGAAAAGAAAAAATGTTTTTAAGGTCTCGTTATCTTTGTCCACGGTGAATAATTATGAGTCATTAATGATTCAGCGGTAAGTTAAGAGATCTTATTTCATACTTCCTGTTTACAGAGATGGCACAATTTTATTTGAAAAGGCTGTTCTGCAAAACAATTTTGAGTTGATAAGAATAATACTCTATAAAGAATATATTGTTTGAGGAGCAGATTCTTTTGTCTAACACAATTGTTTTAGTTACCCCTATGGCGGTCATAGGTGAACTATCTCTCTACACCCATTTTGGAAATCTCTTCATATCCGCCGCCTCTCCAAATTTTAATGAAAACATACAGAGATCAACCTTTCAGATTCAAAAAGTCCTACAAAGTGTTTTGAAGTATATAACTCCTTTGCACGAGGAATAAACAAGAAATTAATGTCTTTGATATTTAAGGGACAAAACGGTTGTTTTCACTAACGTTAATGCACGATATACTCAGGTGGTTAAGGAACTTGATTTGTAATCTGACTTGTGTGTGTCAGTCAGTCATCAAATACTAAAGTTATATTATATTAAGGATGTTTAACTTTGCAGTTTGCACAGTCTTTAGGGACAAGTATAATTTGTATAATGTTTAATATAATATATATACACACACTTTGATTAAGTCGATTTAAATTGAATCTCCACTCTACTTGCAAAATAAAACAAAATTTAATGCACCTCATCTTTAAAATGGAGTATTAATCTGTTGAATATCTAAAACAATAAGAACTACTTTCCACAAACTAATGTATCTCCACTTTCAGTTGTTGGTTTTGAATTTTCTGTAAATCTAAAAAACAGGATATTTGTCCCTCTGTACTCCGCGGGAAATCTAGCCCTGGGTTTTAACAGTGTAATAGAGAAAGCTTTTTTAACAGTGTAATAGAGAAAGCTTACTTCACACACTGAGGTATGAATGGATTAGAACTTCACAAACTGTGAACTTGAGAAAGTTGAGCCTTCTTCTTTAATTCAGTAGAATAAACTACTATCAAAATGTGTAACTTTTCACACCTTCAAGTAAAAGTATGAAATTATTGAATGATACAATGAATTTTTACGTGAGAAATAAATGTTAACTTCTATTGCTTTTAAAACATCTCTACACTCAGTTGGAATAGCTTTATTCCTATTCGCCTTTCATATCAATTGAAATGTAGCATGTGAAACCGTATACAAAAAGTAGCTGTTAACTCTTCCTAGTTCAAATTGCACATCGCTAATCAGTAGTTTACCTTTTAATAGGTTGAGAGTTGATTTTCTTGATATTGCAGCTAGGGAAAAGATAAAATGGTTAACTTTTAGTATGATCTTTAATTTTAGCTAAATTTGCCAGACTTTCTGTAAGCTGTCATCAGAGAATGATTCGATTTTGTAAGAAACTTCATTAAAACTAGACAATAATATTTCCAATTATCTAAATGACTTAAAGTATAACTTTTACCTGTGACATATTTTGTACACAAATTAATTTGATCTTTGTAATCTTTCCTCTAATTTGATAAACAAAAGTAAGCATTATTTTTTTGGGGGTATTAAATCCTCTTTATATGAAATTTCAACATCAACAGGAAACCTTTTTAATTATATTGAAATCAATTCCCAGCTCTCAGGCAGAGTTAACTGAGATCTTATGTGCATATATACATATATACTGCAACCAATATATTAAATAGATCGTCAACTAATTATACAACTTTAAAATCATCTCAAATATATATCATACGATACAAATAAGCTTATGATAATAAACTTACCCTTCACGTGAAATTGCATTAGCACAGATGTTTCAACCCCTTTGACGAAAATTATCTTCACAGCATACTATATCAATACTAAACTTCCATTTAACAGCTTTTTTTTCTTACCCTTCATTTGATTCAAATCGTCGATGGGTTGTGATCAGTGTAATTGACAATATATTGTTAAAATGCAGATACACATGTATTGAAATATTCTGAAGCCAATGTTTCATTATCCACGGTTCAGTAATTCTTTTGGTGAGAGTTAAACATTTTAGAAAAATAACAAATATGGAGTTCAATATCTCTGTTTTTTAAATGCGACAGAATGGGGTCAGCGCGACAATCGGTGCCACCAACAGCTAATTCGGGAGGCTTATCAAAGTTTGGTGCCATCAGTACAAGATAAGTGCATAATGAAAATATATTATCACTACCATATTGGCATTTTTCAGACAACTTGATTTTTGTTATTTTTTCACTAGATATATTAATAGTACAGTGACGTCAGCAAAACGTTTACCAAACTTTCTATAATAACCAACCATTCCTAAAATATCATTAAGCTTATCCAGTTAATAGTGGTTGGATTATTCACAACGCAATCAACTTTGTCTAGTATTGGAGCAGCTTGACAACGACCTAGCTAAACAACTTTGGCCTTAGAAAAATCACTTTTTGCCATATTTACAGTGGTATTGACTTTGTTAGTCATTTCAAAAACACCACGTTATACACATTAGTGTTCTTTCCAGGTGTTACTGTAAATTACAATATGATCAACACAAATACAAACATCCAACAGTGTGTTGAGACATTTATTCAGCATTATCTGAAAATTGTATAAGAATTTTTCATTCCAAATTGGCATTAAATAGTACTGGTATAATCCATCAGAGGTGATAAAAGTAGAGATTTCTTTTGCTAGGTTAGTTAGTGAACAGCCCAGTTTCCCTTAAGCAAGTCACATTTTGTGACACAACGAGTTTTTCCTATTTTAGCGATTCAGTCCTCCATTTCGGAATGGAATAAGAATATGTCTTTGTCAAAGCATTAGCTTTGCGAATCTCTGTAGAAAATACCACCGAACAAGAGGTGAATACCAATCACTTTTACTCGGTTCTGTAATGGAATGATCCAGCTCATAAGATATTTGTTCACGCATTTTATCAGTCTTGATTGAATACACACGATATGGACGTTGTTTTACAAGAGAATATTGTCCTACGTAAAATCATAAATAGCAATATTGGTTTCATTAGGAACGTCCGCAAATATACACACATAATTCAGTAAATACATTTCTTTCCAGGTTATCTGTGAACTACTGTTCTTTCAGTAACTTCAAAAGGACAACGCACTGAATGGCCAAACACCAAATTGAAAGGACTAAACCCTAACGACTCCTGAACTGAATCACGAATAGCAAATAATAATAAATTAACTCCTTCATCCCAGGCCTTCTCATTATCAAGAGAATAAATCCAAATAATATATTTAAGGTACACTAGAATCTTTCAAGAACACCTTGCGATTCAGGATGGTAAGTGCTAGATTTCATCTGTTTATCGACGAGCTGGTAAAATGATCTGCTGAAAAACCCCGACATAAAATTTGATCTTTTATTACATTGAATTTCATAAGGCAAGCCAACAAAAGTAAAGTAATTAATCAGTGCCTTAGATTTTTTGTTGAAATATTTCTTAAGAGGAAGATAACTTCAGAAAATCGAGTGGATGCACACATAATTGTCAACAAATACTGATGTTTTAATGGAATTTTTGGAATGGACCCAACAGAGTCAATAATCACACGACGATAGGAATCTTCGAATGCTGGGACAGGTTTCCAAGAAAAAAAAAAAAATTTTATGGTTCGAGTTTCCAACCATTAGACAGGTATGACAATTTTGAAAACCGAGAAACATCTTTCCTAATTTTTGGCCAAAATAATTATCTCATAATTTATTTACGCGTCTTGTTGACTCCTAAATGACTTCCCAAGGGTAGTTCATAGGCAACTTTCAATATTTGCGAACGATATGCTTTTAAAACAGTAATTTGATAAAGTAAAGTCTCTTTCTTTGAAGTTGATACATTTGGTTGCCACCAGTTTCTAATGAGCACCCATTTTCACAAAATTTATCATTTGAGTCCTTTATAGTGGAAATTATTGTCACATTATAAAGCCCCATAACTATGGCAACCAGCAAAATGCAAAACTAGCATTATCATGTTAGGGTAGGCACCAGTGTTGTAAGTCGAGTCAAAACATGCCTTGATTATTAAAAGAGTATACAAGCTCTCAGAAAGAGCTCACAACCTCGTAACTTTTTTGTCATTCTGTGTAACTTGAGCGTCTGGTCTCCATCAAAATTAAATGGAATACATAACAGGTAAACTTCTACTAGAATACTAATGTTTTAATATCCACGTAGTGGAGAAACTACTTGATTCTATTTTAAATATTTAACTTCATTGTCCATATAATACACCACTAACTTTATAACTTGAGTCTTAAAACCACTTCCAAATGAACTCAAATTTAATATGCACCAACATTTCATACGAGATTATTAATGCCTTAATTGTTAAAGAAATAAACAGTATTTGCCATGTCAAGTTGTTCAGTTGTTTTAGGTTTTCTTACAAAAACGTACAAAGAAGTAGAGTTCCTGCAGGAACCTAACCCTAAATTTTAGCATTGTAAGTACAGAAACCAGTAGTTCAGAACTTAACGTGTTATGAAAGTGCAAAAAGTGCGACTGTTTTAAAATGAAACCTAATCGCAGAGATCAGCAATCAATACTAATAACTGATAAATATCACGTGGATTACAATTTTCCAGCCTTTTCTTCGCTGCAGCAACTAACTTGCAAAGACCTTATCGTGGTGCCAGTGATAAGAGAATACATAGCACATGTCAAGACTAATTTACAGGATTTTTCTTTCCCAAACTATAAATACCATTCTTACTGTAAACCTACAAATAAATAGTTTGTGTTTACTACAAATTATTATAGATATATATTTTTATGTTAAATGTTTTATCATATTACTCAGTTAATTTCTATTTAGCACCCCGTTTCATAGTTTGCAACGCCCCTAGAGCATTAAATAGCGGCAATACTGTGTGTGATATTTTCATACTACAAGGAGCTCCATAAATTTCTAAGTGATACAATGAATTCAAAATTAAACGTGTTAATTTCTATTGGTTATAAAACATTCCGTTGAACCCTAATAAGCTTTCAAATGAACTGAAATTTAGCACATGACAGTTTCTTATTTTACACTTAAATTGTTTAAATATTTACTCAAGAAACGCTTACTTTAAAAAATTAAAGTTAGCTTGTGATTAATTATAATGGCCCAACATGGCCAGGTGCCATACTGCCTTTTTTTCAAGTTTTCACTGCTCAATTAGCGACGGTTATCGATGATAGAGTTTGTGTAGCTTTCGTGAAATTAAACACAACAAGAAAAAACAATAATTTTCTCTCGTGTATGACATTTCACCATTTTTTCGGGAAGAATTGCTTTGATATCTCTTGCCGTATATAGTTTCCATCATTCTTGCTATTATATGTTCTCTATTTATTCCATATTATGTACTAGAATTGAGATCACATTTTATAGCTTACAGCTATGGTAATTCGTATGTTAAGAATATGACTGTTTTTTTTTATTCTATTGAAACTCCAAACGTTTGCAATAATTCTCGGAGTTCAGAAAATACGCAGCCTCATATGTATATACGAAATTCAGTTCTCAAAAGCTTAAAAATATGAAGACTGTTTTTAAAGAGATTCGTGTTTATAAAGAGGAACGTAAAGTTTGCTTTTCAGTGTTCACTTAATAAAATGTATGATACAATCAGAAGATTTGTCAACAGAAGATAGCAATAGTTTAGGTCAATACCAACAACACGAGATTCATAGATTTCATGGAATTACAAAAAGATTATTAGAATCGAATTTCTGTTTCTTAATAAAATCATTTCTGTAGAGAAATAACTAATTGATTTACAATAACAAAATATAACTTTCACAAAGCATGTTAAGAAAACAGAATTATATTGTAATTCAAAACAACCTTTCTTTGAAATTTAAAACAAGACATTTGTTGAGACTCAAGATAGGCGTCTATTAAACAAACTTAAATTTGTGAAGAATGATATCAACAATGATATATTGTTTCCATATCTAACGAGGCTGAACTAGCATACTATTGAAATGTACTACGGGAAAACTATTAATTATTATAAAGTCTGTGGAAGCCAGAATGTTTATTTTACATGAAAGAAAGTGTTCGTACCCCTTCGTCCTGAGTGTTTTTTACTCATAACTTACAAAGTATCACGATTAGGCTAATAGAAGTATAATACATTATAAATATTATACTAACACAGATCTACATACATTTGTATGGAAATTTAATGACAAATAAACTTTTCATAAACCAAAATAGGAGGAGAAGAAAGTGTTCATACAGTTCAGAACGTGAAAAAACTGATATTCTCGTAAAAAATTTTGTTTACTTTGGCGAATAAACTACATTATACCATTCCAGAACTAGACACTGGGTTCATAATTACTGAAATTTAAAGCAAATTTAACCAGCGTCTATTAAACAAACTTAAATTTGTGAAGAATAATATCAACAATGATATATTGTTTCCATATGTAACGACACTGAACTAGGATAGTATTGAAACGTACTATGGGAAAACTATTAATTATACCAATGTCTGTGTGTGCCAGAATGTTTATTCTTATTTTGCAAAAAAAGAAGAAAAATTATTGAATAATATCACCATACGAGTATACTTAATGTCACTGACAGTCATTTATTTTGCACTGTGATATACCATGATACAGAAAATCGTGTTGTTGTATTACGAAGTGTCAATATACTAGACGTTTATAGATACAGTTTTGATTTTGAAAGTGATATTGAAAAATCCAATTCTTTTCACGCAGCTCTTGATAGAATTTTAAAAAATGTGCTCAATAACTTGTCAGGACAATAGAAATGACGAAATGTAAATATATAATCAAAATTTCAGATATTAAAATTTTAAGATAAATTCATTTGACATTTCTTTTCAGTGGAATGTTTTATCAAAATTGTTTGATATCGCACATGAACAAACTCGGGGAATTTTAAAAGGTTGGTTTTCCCATAATTGTGTTATCGTAACATTTCATACCACAAGATATTCTCTCAGTATGCTTGTCAGAACCTATTGGTGTAAAGATAAGTCGTGTTATCTACTGCATTGTCATATCATTTGCAGTTTTGCTGGTCGATGCTGAAGGAAGTACAATAAAAGTTTAAAACAGGTAAAGATTATTAGCTTTAGAATATACAGCTCTGGATTGATTTAAAACTTCATAGATATTTGCAATTGTTATTTCATAATTTAATATATGTAGTGTAATTACTGTTAGAAATTTATTTATATGATATTTTACCATTTATCCAATTTTGGCATGTCAGTTTTTCACCATTTAATAAATTTAGTCTAATACTAAGTAACTAAATAATTTAATAGAGCAAACAAGTTCATTTCAAACGTGGTCTTGCACACATTGGTAAAAGTTGGAGAAACCTATAATGTAGGACAAAATAGTAAAATTTTGCATTAGTGTAATATGTAAATTAGAATGGACATATCATCCCATAGCAAAAAAAAAACGAAAACGGTTATTTTCTCTCAAAGCAATGTACGAGTTCTAGAAATATTAGAAAACTATTGAAATAATGAAACACGGTAAAATCAAATTTCCCTAAATAAGGATGAAGGGTTATAAAATCAGTAATTATGTAGATGGCGCGATGTTCATTTGTGAATTGTAAAATTGTGTCACGTGAAATAGGCTTTCTACTAAAGTAACACATTAACTGTTATCTGCACTCCCTCTGTTATACGAAACATTGTTCAAACATAGAGAGACTTTTACATACGTTGATTATTTTAAATAAAGATTTTAATTGAATATTATAAAACGCCTCAGTTTTTAGTCTTTTTTCTTAATTTTATGCTGTGATTACATCTTAAATAGCTCAAGAGATGGCGTCAACATCAGTAGGGTTTGAAATGCAAAAAAAAACTCGGAGATTCCAAGAAATATCTGAATAGAAATATTTTAAACTACAAAAAACTTTAGAGAGATATGTTAGACATTATCTGAAGCTATTTCATATTCTTTATTAAATGCTCTACTAAAAGGTGGGATTTACTGAACATATTAACGGCCTCATGAGGAAAGAACGAGCATATTTGGTGTAACCTGATTCAAACCTGACCCCTCCACTCATGTCACGTGCCTTAACTATGGACATGCCAGACTTGAGGTTGTTTGGGGTTTACCAATTAATTCGGCTCTATTATTTGGCTGGAATATTTTCAGTTTCTTGAC